>NC_056725.1:1183532252-1183547252 GCF_019279795.1 Protopterus annectens | reverse complement strand
TGATTTGTGTGTTTAGATTATTGCTGCAGATATGGTGGGTGGGGGGAGATGTCAATTAACTTCTACATCCTTGCAGTACTCACAACTTTAATGATCATTGCTCTAATCATTACTCTAGAGGTATTATTACAATACCCTATGGCCTTTGTTTTGGGAGTGGTCTCTTTTTACACAGTGTATACTTCAACTGTCGTATAGCTAAATTCTACTTCTGTTACCTGGTAGACCTGTGGAGGGAATGTTTGTTAACACTACCTGACTGTTTCTACACATATTCCCAGATATCTAGTTATAATTCTGCACATACTTCTCAACTTCTTAATTCAAACAATCTGTACGAAGCTTGACAAAGTGGGGTACGAATAGGGACATATTTTAAATATTGCTCTTATAAATGTTTAGAAAGTTGCTAGAGTAACAGGATTTGTTTTAATATACATTTTCTGAAAGATCTGAAGTCTGAAACTCAAATGTATGTCATTATTTAGTGACTACAATCCTGAGATGATCCCAGTGATTTGCCAGGAAAATAGAGGAACATGCAAAAAATATGAGACGTAAATCTGGACATTCTACAGAAATCTGTACAGTTGAGAGGTATGATTATGCATACAGCTTACTACCACTCGCAGGATTCGAAACATGGCTGTGTGTGCTAAAAATGCAGCAATTTGCATTTCATCAGTGAGCTATTGAGAAAGTGCTGTCTCTTTTTCAGTGTTTACTGTCTAAGTCTCTCTTGGTTGTACAATCTGACCTTGTAATTACAACATTATTATACAGACATTCCTAGACATATTTTTATGTAGCACAGTGTGAGAAATAGTTGACACTACAGTACTAGTCACATACCAGATCTTGGTTGTATGTAACATGTGAGGCCATATAATACCAGGGTAAACACAGCCAGTCCAGGATTTAGAGCTTTATTGCCTGGCAGTTACACTTTTATTTAAATATGAAATATATGGGACTATATTGTCTGGTTTATTCAGTGGAAACCAAACACATTTTTATAGCGCCAGGTGACATTTTACTCCTTTATATTTATTTGGTATAACTACTACAAGCAGGATTGTTACTCACCAGCCTCGCGATACAGCCTTTGCAACCTGCTGGCATGGGCTTCCTGGTTCTCAGCCTGCTCAGCTGCAGCTGTAATGAAAATAGAGAAACATTTATGCATACCTATCCATCACATACATAGGTAAACAGTTATTGCTATGAATACTTACACACTGCTGGGACCCACTGTTCCAAGAGCTTCCTTTTCCTCCGTTTCAAGTCAGCATAGTGGTGCCGGACCTGCTTATCAGTCTGAGGGATACCAGTGGCACTGGTGAGATCATGGGCGAGACTTTTCCAGGCTTTCACTTTATATTGGGAGCCCTGGTACTGGTCCTGCAGCAGTCCCATGTCATGTTTTTTTACCAGAACTCCTACCATGACCTTGGACTCCTGTATGCCCCAATACTGCATCCAGAAGTGTATGCCCTCTCCAACACCTGCCATACTGCCTACAGGGGAGAGCTACAACCAGTTATAAGCTGTATTCCTACCTGTGGCATTTAAATATGGCCAATTTCCCACCCTTTGCCGTGCTTGGATGGTTTTGAAAATGCTGAGCTAAGCTAAGCTATGGGCAAGCCTGCTTAGCTAAGGTTGGCAGTGCTTAAAGGGGCATGTTCAGCATTGCTTACCAATGTGCAAATCCACTTAGCTTGGCTAACCATTGCTTAGTATTCATATGTACACAATGCTTACACCTGGTCAACATAGCTGTGCAATGCTTAGGATTGCTTATATCTTATTATATTGGTCTACCACCTGTATGGGATTGATTCATCATTTATTACATAATATAGATTTATTTACCATCCCTGACATCCCCCAATGTGCTGTGATTAATTTATTCTTGTGTGACTATACTGTATGGGGCACATGTGTTTATATGGGGGTTATACTACTTTGTTACACTGACACCACACATCTGGGCCTAATACACTACTTTGGTTGAGAAAAATCAGTTACTTCTTACATAAATATGCAAAAAGTTAAAATGTTAATGTTTACACATACAAGAAATTGGTGAGGCTTGAACCATGAATGGCTATATACATGGCATACGCTCTAACCACTTCACTATTGCACTTATGTTTATGCTGGATGTCTATTGCTTTTTAACTTATCGTGCCGTTTTCTGGGATAAGGGTAGCTACGCAACAGGCACACCTGTGCAGCTATGCTTAAACTTTATTGCATATGTGAAAAAAAATATATATATTTGTAGTTTTTTTTTACTTTGTACTCTTCAGAATATCAATGCTAATGCTGAACCTGTTATTCATTCAACCTTCTGCTCTGTGGGACGTTTGCCCCTTATTTTTGTCCACATTCCTTACTCTGGCAGGTTGGGAGGTGTGTGATATGTGCTTATGCTAACTCTGTTATTCTATCAACTTTTGGCTTGGTAGGGACAATAGTTCTTTATAGCTTTGTCCAGATTTCTTACCCTGATTGTTTGGGGGTATTACGAGCATTCTCACTCATGTTAAATTGCCGAATGGCAATTTTGGAGTGCAGGGGGCGTGTGTATTGTGAGAGTTCTGCTCTCAGCCACACCCCCTGCGCTTGTACACAGAACCATGTCTATTTTACTGCATGGCAGCGCGCCTTCATACATTTGCATGTCGCGCTGCCATGTTGAACAGGAATGGTCCCTGCTGTGCAGGAATAACATATTCCTGCATGGCTGCTTGCTGAATCTGGGGGTATGTCTTTTGATTTTTTTTACAGTAATTCCTGAAAAGGCAGATCCAGAATTGCCAGTAACCCCCCCCTACAGATGGACACAGCTTTTGAGTAGAGCAGAGAAGAGCTCCCTGACCCTTCTCTGAGGACAAACAACAGTGACTCTCCCTTCCCCAGCAAAGGCACACAAACAGCCACAAAGGATATACCTACTGCATGCTCCATGGTGGCTGTAGGGACTCCACCAATGGGACCCAAGTAAAAACATGAGTGGTTCAAGGAACCAGCTTTGGCCACAATAGAATCATCCACTTGGGGCTGGGGGAAAACATCAGCCTACTATTGTGTTGCTGGTAGAAGGTACAACTGAGTTCCATGGTTAAGGGGGGAAACATCAGCCTGCTATTGTGTTGTTGGTAGAAGGTACAACTGAGTTCCATGGTTAAGTGAAAAAAAAAATGTATCTGATTCTCACAGATACTTAACGGTAATAGTTAGTAAAACAGACAAGTTGTAAATAACATAACTTTTTACCAGAAACACAATAAAAAAAGATAAAAAAACACCTTAAGCACTTGCTTCAAACCCCCAAAAGTAAATTAACACAATTTTTTCCCACAGAAAAAGTAGATTTAAATAAGTTTGAACAACTTTTTACCACAAAAGTAAAAAAAAAAAAAAAAAAAAAAATCAAAAATCCAAGACTAAATCTCAAACATCACTCTTCTCCTTTAAACTTTTTAAAACTTCTATTTTATAGGGGGCCAAGATCCCCCTGCACTGTTCCCTAGTGTGAAGGAGGTTTCCCTATAGCTTGGAGAAAAGGAAATATTCTGAGAAATTCTAATCTCAGACTTATGTAAGTCAATTTATTCAGTCTCCATGTTGGCAGACTTGCTCTAGTGGGTCCTGACATATCAAATTGTTACTGCCTGGTGCCCATATTTGACTTTTAGTCAACTCCGCTCAAGCAGTCTAAAGGTTGGGATGCATGGAAGGTGCCCACTGTATCTTTGAAAGTTGGTCAGCTGTTATATCCTTGACAGGTCATAACCTATATCGCTTAGGTTAGTGCAGTAGTGATCAAATGAAGAACATCATCAAACTACCAAAGCAGCTTAAGTAATACTTACTTTGAAATAAAAATAATCTTTCTTTTAGGCTATCATGGGTGTAAGCACTGTAGAATTGCTTTAAAATTATAAATACCATGCATATATTCTTGAGAGATGACTATAGAGAAATGTTATAGAATGACAATTGATATAAACAATGTCTTTACTCCATAACTACATACACTGGTTTAGGTAACGTCCTTCTCATGATTATGCACCAGGTTTGAACGCATAGTCACAGGCTTCTGCATATCCGTCCATCTATCTATCTGTCTATCTACCTATTCTAAAATGCAGAAATCTGTATAAAAAGGCATACTATTATCTGGGCCACCCCTCTTTTTTAAATGCTTTTAATTAGTCTGGCATTTTTTATATAATTTCCAATTGATGTTTTTGCACCAAAGAGGTTTAGAACGGTTGCAATCTTTTAATTGCTAATTTGGCAAAAGGTCACTTATTGTTACAGAAAATTGCACACAGCAATTATTATCTTTGCCAAATGTGCTGTTGACAACCAGCCAGGTATTACTTATATTATAATTCTGTATGCAGTAGAGAACAAAAGATTTTTCTATGCCAGTTTTATTCATTAAAATAAAAGGTATGTTAAGAGATTCTTAATTGTGCATGAATCAGTTATGCATTTAAAACTGAATACCAATGAAATAATGAGAAGGAAATTATGAATTGCAAATTAATTTTCTCACATTAACTGTACTTCTTCAGAAGGGATTAGATGTTCTAACTCCTACTATATTACCTTTGAAGTTTTAAATATAATAATTGTTCAGTCTATTCCCATTTCTGGATAAGGCTGATCCAGCTTGATTCTTCTTCTTTTGTTTTAATGTCCTAAATGAAATAATAAATTCAGCATTTGCTTAACAACCTGAAGTCAAGCAAGCATGCAACACAACATGTGCATCCCTTGTATCCATAGTTACCTTTTGCTTAATGTCAGTGAAGATTATCATCACAGAAGTAGTCTTACTATGGAGAGATTATTTTGTTAGTTTTTCTGAGAGTTACAACCTCTGTAAAATAATAATTTTCAATACCTCTCTTCAGTTAGTCCCCACATTAAGTGAGCATCAGCTGTCATCATTCATAATCCCTAAGTCCGTTAGTATTCACTGCAGCTTTTTAACATCTATTGGACAATTTATAGTTTTAACTATGAATGACCTGAACTGCTGTAACATAGCAGTGAAAAGAACCAGCCACAATTTTTAAATCAAAACTGCTATTTCGTTATAATAACATTATATGTTTGAAAAAAAAATAACTTTATTAACAATAACCCATAAAGGTTAGAAGTGTCACTGTTTGGTTAACATCCTGCTAATCAAATAAGAGAACAATAATTAAGTAGGATTTGGACATGTATGATGACCCTGATCATTTCTCCCATGTAATCAGATTACTTTGCATTGTTAAATGAAGATTTATGAGATCTCCACTAAAGTTCATGTCTCTTTTTGTTGTTGTGTCTTTCAGCTTTTCCTGGTTAGGGGTCGTCACAGCGGAACTCCGGTCCACTAATGATTGGCAGTAGATTTTTACATGCCAAGTTGTCAGCTCTGACGCACAACCTTCAGTGAAGGTACGCCCATTCACGCATGTCTCCACACAGAAGACGCTTTAGCTGAGAATCGAACAGGATAACGTCTTACTGGGAGGTGACAACTCTACCGCAGCACCACCACAGCAATACTAAAGCCCATGTCTCTAATATTCCTAATTAACTCCTACAAATCATTTGCATTAGGGAGCCTTACTTTTTTAAAGCTCTTGTTATAACTTGTTTCCTAATATCATGAGCAAGCTTGATAAACTTGAATGATCTTGAATGGCTAATAGGAAATGGGATCCATCCTCATGAGAAATATGGTAATTGACAGTGTAACTTTTCCTGTCAATATAGTGTCATATATTCATTGAATAAATGCTTTCAATGGGATCAGCTCAGGTCATTCCTAAAACTTATTTATTTATTTATATATTTGTTTTATTTATTTGACAATTGTTAACCAGGTTGGTCCAATTGAGATCAAGCCTATTTTCAGTGGAGACCCAAGGAGAAAAGCTCCACATACTTATACAATTATATAACAATAAGCAAAGTAAAAACAGTGACAAAAAGCAAAAAATTACAGTATATAACAGTTTACAAATTTGAGAAATCAAAACGAACTATAAACATAATTATGTTACATACAATAGACCAACAAATGAGAAGTAGCTTAATACCTGTTCATATTATATAATTAATGAAACTGTTTAAGCCTTAACATCCTGAAAGTGTTTGCAGGTAGAAGTAGCAGAGCAAGAAATTAGCGACAGAAGGAAGAGGTAAGGATTCTCATGGGATCATGACAAGGGCATATACACAATATAGTTAGAGAATTTATTTGTTGTTGTTTGAAACTATTGGAGTGTGCTATTCTTCTTATGTTGAGTGGAAGTTTGTTCCAGTTATGAGATACTGCTGAATATTTATATAATACTTTAGCAATAGTTTTATTGGGTTTGTATATTTGTAGAAGAAGATGGTCTGTGCTACAAAGTAGGCGCGTAATGGTATGGTAAGACACAAGATTGGATAGAGACAGGCAGGCTGAGGATTTATTGAGTAAGAAGTGAGTTATGTGGAGTTGTAAAGTTGAAGTTGATAGGGGAATTTGAGCCACTGTAGGGTCTTTAGTGCCATGCAGTGGTGAAAGGTATGCAGCAGGTTTGCAGCACATTTTGCAATTTTATTGTATGATTGTTACAGCTTACTAATTAAGGGAGACTGAAGGTTTGTAAGGATTGGAGCAGCATAGAGAAGGCTGGGAAGTAGATAAGCTTGAGCCAAGAAGACTCTTGAATCTAGAGTTAGGAATATTTTGTTCCTATAGAGGAGACCCAGTTTTAGCCCCATATTATCTCTTAAAAGACTCTATAGGTAGTTATGCTGTTCTAATTTAATAACTCTTCCCAATGTCATAAGGAAGAATACTTTTTCAACAAGCTCAGGATTCAACAACTGTTAATTCCTAGCCTCCTGTTTATGGTTATTATCAGAGGAATTCTATCCACTTTTCTCTGTTTGTAGTATGAAAACTGTTTAACTGTGTTTCATAATTCCATCATTATAATTTTTTCTCAATATATGTTATTTCAGCTATAGACCCAAGATATTTCTAATTTAAATTTAGTAGAGAAATTTATGTCTGCTTTAAAGTAGATGGATATATTGTTAACTTGGACGGAAAACATGTATTTATAGTTGTTTGTGTTTTAAAAAAAAAACATAAAATGCACATTGTTATAATTTAGACAGAAAATTCTACACTTTTAATGTTTCAATAGCTTTAATAACTAACTACATAGCAGCATCATGAAAACCAGAAAAGCACAATTTCATTTACTGTAAACAGAAGAAATAACAAGGTTGATCTTGTTTGACTCATCTGTCAGTTTTAAGAGCATCACCACTCATCTTTTACCCTGAAGTACAGCTAAAATCAAGTGGCATTATAATAATCCTCATCAACCCCCTTTTTCGCATTTTTTACATGGGGTCGGTCTCTTATGTCAACTGTCACTATCTCTCTCTCTATTCAATGCCACTCCCTTACCTTCTTTGATACTCATCCTGTCTGTCGCAGGTCTTATCTCACACAATCCATCTGTCTCTTTGCATAATGCCTTCATTATCTCTTGCCTTCTTATCTGTCCCAAAATGACCCTCACCAGGTTATCTTCTACTTTTCTGCCCATGTGCCCTAATCACAGTAATCTGTTCTCGTTGAGCTTTTATGCAACGGGAACTACTTTGGCTAATGGTCTGATGTCATCATTTCTTTGTCTGTCCCATGGTGTGCATCCCACCACCCATCTCAGGCACTTTATCCCCATCACCTTTAGCTTCCTCAATTGCTCTGCCTTTACCACCCAGGTTTCTGTACCATACAGTAGTGCCAATGTCTTGTGCACCTTATTTTTCAGCTTGTTTGGCATTCTTCTGTTCTACACTCACCCCTGACACTCAGTGCCATTTTAGCACCCCTCTGATACTAGCTTTGACCTACTCATTCAGACTTTCCTTCGTCTCAACCACCCCCTCCCAGGTACTTGAAGTTGTTAACCTGTTCCACTATTTTCCTTTTTATCTCAGTTCTCAGTTTCTTCTGATTTGCTCCATCTGCTGCCATTAAAACTGGCTTATATTGATCAGTTTCATCCCATGTGCCTTCAGGTTTGCATTCAATTCCCCTATCTTTTGCAGAAGTTCTTTTTCAGAGTCTGCCTATAATGCTATATCATTTGTATACAGCAACTTTCTTGATCTGTCCCCTCTGATCTATTTGCTAATGTAGCCCATCACCAGTATTAACAGCAGTCAGCTCAGAGCTGAACCCTGATACACCTCCACTTCCATTGACAATCCCTCTGTGAGACCGAAGACTGTTCAAACTTGAGACATTGAGTCTTTATGCATAGCCTGCACTAATTCTACCAATGTTTCTGGGACTTCAGATCACAGCAGGGCTACCCAAATCAGCCTTCTTGGGACCTCATCACATGCTTTCTACAAGTCTGGAAATGTGCAGTTGGACTCTTTTCTCGTCTCTGGCTTCTTCTCAACTATCTGTCTCACAGCAAACATCTGGTCAGTTGTGCTGCATCCTGCTCTGAATCTGAACTGCTCATCTCCCGTCTTAATTTCTACTACTCTGCGTATTTCCTTGTCAATCACTCTCTCAAGAACTTTCATGCAGTGTGATAGGAGTCTAATACCGCTATACTGCCCATAGTTGTGCATGTCTCCTTTGCTCTTGAACACTGACACCTATATGCTTATTCTTCAGTAATTTGGGATATGCCTTTTTCTTCATACTGCTACAAGTGCCCTCAGGAGCCATTTCTTCTGTATCTCACCCAACATCTTTTTTTTTCATATCTGCTGTGATCTCATCAAAGACTGCTGCTTTTCCTGACTTAATTTTCCTTAGTGTTATTCTTACTTCTTCTATTTTGGGATCCTACGCAGTTTCATTATGGGCTGTGTCTGGAGAAGTACAGCTTTTCTGGGGGTTTCTTTATTCAAAAGCTCCTGGAAGCACTCCTTCCCTCTGTGTTTGATGTCCTGTGGAATAGTGAGCAGGTTGCTGCTGGCATCCCTTATGAAGGCTGTCAGGCTATCTTCTTCATCTTTCTCTGTCTTTTTCTTGTAATCGGATATAGTTTCTTTGTGCCATCTACTTTCCAGAAGTTGATAGAGTGCCTCTGATGTATTGTTATTTGCTATTGCAACTCTTCTCTTAGCCTCTTTGTTAGCCAACCAGTATTCTTTCCTAACCTGCTCTGTCTTTACTATCTCCCATTTTTGTACTTCTTTATTTTTATGACTTTCTGGACTTCTGCATTCCACCCCCAGATTTGTGTACCTTATTTCCATACCATTCACCAGAAATTCTAATAACTGCTTCATAGGTGACAGCTTGGAATCTGTGCTTATATTCTAATCCTGATGAGAGAAGGAGCAGAGTTTATTGATTCCTAACTGCTTCTGGTTGGAAAGTGAATGTCTGTGCGTAACGTCCCTGTTGTTCTGGTTGCTATTCGAGGCATTTACCAGAGGAAAGCTACAAGCCTACAGACCCTTGCATCATCTGTGACAAGACTGTGGATCACTAAACAGGCTGTGGCCTGCTTCTCTTCTTGGGATTGGTGCTAACATTTTGATTCTAGTGATAGAAGAAGTAAATAATTATTGTATCCCAACAAAGTGAAGCTGTGCTGAAACCAGCATTAGTAGTAGCCAGGCAGTAGCCATTCATGCAACGCCCTTCTTTTCATCATTCTTGACAAGCTAGTTCTTTGTTTTCCGTAAGTACTGCTTGATTTCTTTCTAACTTTAGAATATCTGCCTAAATACTTCATCCTTAAATTTTCCAAGTCTATGTATTAGTTTCCCCTCACATGTTTGGCAGTGCTCTGTACAGACTCAAGACACCTTGAGTGACATTTTTCTGGTAAAAGCACAATTGAAATTTCTCCAGTACCTAGCTGCATACAGGACAACTAGTTTGCAGTGACAAGCACTGTCCACACAATTGCAAACCAGCTCACTCCAGCTGTCTAATCAATAAAAAAGGGTCTGTTGCCATGGATATGAACTTTCCTACTATCTCCATTACTGGCTTGATGGATATGGGCATCCTTAGGCAATGTAGAAATGCCTCATGTTTACTGACAACCAGTTAATTCTCTAACAAACTGATATGGTATGTGAGAGATGTATTTACACAATGTCACTGAAGGCAAAGCACTCACATAAAAGTACTGCTAATGTCAATAAGGTTGTCTGGAGTACACACGCTGCACCAATCATGCAAAATTCAAAGCAGACATATAGACTTGCATATGCTGAGGCACTTACATGTAACCTTCCTAAACCACAAAGACCTTATAGATGAAGTACACATAAAAAATACCCTCAGCAGTCCCAAATGCATTCTTTCAAAACAACACCCACATCAACACATAGAGCTACATGTCATGGTGCCTCTACCTCTAAGCCCATAAGGCAAGTCACCATACAATGCAACATTCTAGTTATTGGAGACTCCATCGTGAGACACACTAATGTCCCTCTCACCAGGCTTAGTAAGGAGAAAGTTACAGTCAATTGCTTATCAGGGTCTAGGATCTGTCACATTATGCATGCACTCAGGTCATTGGACCACCGTTACCAATATGACTCAGCCATGCTCCATATGGGAGTAAATGACCTTAGATGTACCTTCCTAGACTATATGAAGAGAGACATCATGGAGCTCTCAGAATATGTGCCTCTGGCTGTATGAGCCTAGCATTGAGCAGCATTTTACCTTCACCAAGGGTGTGTGTGACATCAATAGGACTTGTTGACGAGACATATTTGTGTCCCAGACACTTCACCTTTTGTGGAATAAACTCCTTCTCCACTTAAAGCAGAGTACCTAATTAAACCTTTTTAAGCGCAACCTGGATAATTGGATGGAGAACAGAAAATACACCCCTGGGATTCCACCTGTGTCCCTGCTGGACAGTGACATAGGGTGCTGACTTGTTGTAACATGGGCTAAATTCTTGGCTAGGCTTGTAAGGGCCTCAGGGCCAATAGCCTAGTAACTTCCTATGATCCTAAGATGCTACAATATGAACAAAAGATGATTGACTTTAATAACTGGCTTAGTTTCTGGTGTCATTCTAAGGGGGTGCGATATTTGTCAGCATGGAAGGAGATGGTCAACAGACCATGCTGCTTTGCCAGCGATGGTTTGCACCTCTCCCCTCTAGGCTTTCAAATATTAGCTAAAAGATTGTCTTCCCCCATAGTGTCTTTTTTAGGCAATGCCAAACTGAAAGTACTACTGATATAGCAAATCAAAACCAAGAAAATCTATATGTATTACTGCTCAATGCTAGGAGTCTAACAAAAAACTCTACTCCCTAGAAGCTCTCTTTACCCTAGAGAATGCTGATGTCTGTGCAGTCACTGAGACATGGCTTAAAGCTGCAGACAGCACATCAACAGTGCAAGGTTATAATGCCTTCCACACATTTAGGCCAGCTACTTCACAGGCAGGGACTAAAGGTGGAGGTGTCTCTATTTACTTCAGAAATAAATATACTTCAAGGTTGGTCAACTAGGATAATGCACTTGAGCTGATCCATATTCAAATCACCATAGGTAAAATCCAATACTACTTCCTTGCAAGCTATGGGTCCCCCTCTATGACCCAGGAAACCCATACCATGTATTTAAACTTATTAGAAACTCTAACCATCCTACCCAATACCATATTCATTGGTGACTTTAATTACCCCACTATTAACTGGGAATCCTATGTGACACCAAATGTACATGCACAGAGACTTCTGGATTTTGCAAACACAAACTCCATGGACTAGATAGTCAATACACCAACCAGGGGTGCAACCATACTGGATCTGGTCCTCACTAATATGGGAGACTGAAGCACACCCCCTACTGTAATGCTTTCCCTGGTAAGGTCAGACCACAAAATGGTGTCCTTTGAAGTAAAAGTAAAACCTGGACCCCCAGATAAACCTGGAATATTCAGGAACTATTCTAAGGCTAACCTTCTGCTATTAAGTGAGAACTTGGCAAAATTTCAAGCACCCATAAACCCTGAGAACACTTCTGCTTATGCAGAACTGTTCACATAAACCCTGTACAAGCATGTTAATAGTTGAATAGAGGCAGCTGTACCCACCAGGAAGAAGTACAGAACTAACTCAAAAAAACAAACCACCCTGGTGGAATCACAAAATCAATCAGCTGTATGACAGGAGGAAGAAAATCATGGCAAAAATTAGGAGGTGCAGCACCCAGCAGGATAAAAGCACTCACATCAAACTAAACAAACAACACAGAGGACAAATAAGGTCTACCAAAGCCAAATTTGATGTAAGTTTGGCATCCCAGGCCAAGGACAACCAAAAAGCATTCTTTAGCTATGTCTGCATCCTCAAAGGGAATACACAATTGTGTGCAGAGCTCATTGTAAATGGAGACACCTATACTGAGCCAGAAGATATAGCAAACCTCCAGGCTGATAAATTCAGCTCAGACTTTGCCCCTCTCTCCCCCTCAACCTTCCCTCAGGAAATATCATCAAATATAACTTCCCCTACTATCACTAGGGAACATGTCTTTAATGTTCTCTCTAAGACCAAGAACACTGCATAAATGGGTTCAGACAATATCCCAGGATGCCTTCTAAATAGCATGAAACATGACCTATCATGTCCTCTGGAATTATTATTTAACTGTAGTCTCCAAACAGGCTTCATGCATCATAGGTTCATAGGTTTATAGGTAGGTACTAGGCTATTGGCCCTAGGGCCTATATAAGCCTAGCCAAAGGTACCCTGGCTTTTGCTACCCAAGAAAATTATTTTCCTGTGCCACTGTCGAGCATAGCCACAGAAGTGATCCCCGGGGTGAATTTCCTATCTCCCATCCAATCATCAAGATTTTTCTTGAAGAGTGCTAATGAGGAGCTTTGTTTGATATAGATAGGTAGTTTGTTCCAGATTATGGGAAGTCTCTGGGACAGGAATCTATCCCTCATGAATGGAGAAAGGTGACAATCATCCCTCTGCATAAAGTTGGGCTATCTGCAGACCCTGGAAACTACAGACCCATAAGTCTCACTGTCTTATATGTAAAGCATGGAAAGAATTATCATGGAGATGATCAAAACAGATATAGTAAACATCCAGATACAGGACCTAACCCAGTTTGGTTTTGTCAAGGGCAGATCATGCCTGCTCAACCTGGTGGACTTCTTCAAGAAGATCACCAAAGCAAGGGGTCAGGGCAGAATCATTCACATTGCCTACCTTGACCTGGCCAAAGCATTTGACAGAATACCCCACTCGGGTATTGTTGACAAACTCAAGAGGTTAGGTGCAAACCCATATGTCATATAGTGGATAGCCAACTGGCTCACAGACTGGACCCAGGAAATTAGAATTGGGGAGTCTACCTCTATAAAAAGGACAGTCACAAGTGGAGTCCCTCAGGGATCAGTCCTTGGACCTCTCCTTTTTGGCATTTACTTCTCAGAAGTCAGGTCCAATGTCAGTGGTCTCTGTCTAACTAAATTTTTAGATGATTGCAAATTAAGAGCTGTGATTGAATCTCACACTGATACAAATGTTCTCCAGGAGAGGCTGACACAGACAAACAGCTGGTGTCAGAGCCATGCATTAAAATTAAATGCCAAGAAGTGCATTATAATATCCTTTGGGAAGTCATTCATCCCTGGTAACTATCATATTGACAATACACCCCTTAGAGTTGACCCAGTAATCAGGGACTTAGGGACACACATAGATAGTAATCTAGTTTTGATCATCATGTATCTACAGCGATGAAGAAATCATTTTATGTTGCACAACTTATAAACAAAGGTATGGCATCTAAGTAAAAGGAAGTGATTGTTCCACTGTATTTGGCATTCATCAGATCTATCATTGAGTACAATGTCCCCTTTGGTATGTACCTAACCAAGCATGTCCAACAACTGGAACATCCACAGATGTTCCTGACTAAAAGAATCAGCAGTAAGCAAAATGTCCTATGCAGACCGCCTCAAGGCCCTATCTCTGTATTCTGTCTCCTACAGGCTTTTGAGGGGAGATATATGCCTGCCATAAAGGGCATTGTTATACCCCATGCTCATGGACCTCCTACATATCCACAAAACAAACAGCACCAGAATTACCCATTCTAAAGACTTAAACCTTGCCTGTGATATAAATAGGACCTGCTGGAGAGATAGGTATGTATCCCAGAGATTATTCCGTATATGGAACAGGCTCCCCATCCATGTGAAGCAGAGTTCCTCCCTAACCCAATTCAAGTGCAACTTGGACAATTGGATGGGAAACTGGAACTTCATCCCTGATTTGGCACCTATGTCTCTAATGGACAGAGGTAACTCCCAGGCCCATGCTTACACTTATCAAGGGTATCAGAACTTGTCAGAGATTTGGGATGCATGGCTAGGCTTAGAAAGGCCCTTGTGATCGTTAGCCTAGTAAACACCTATGAACCTGGTCTCTGTTGACCTTAGAGACTTCTCTGACCACTGCTTTGTGACAACCAGTGGTCTGTTCTATGGACTGACTGTTTTACTGGTGATGACGTTGTAATCACTGATCATACCCCCTGCCCTGTCTTTACTCGGAGGAAGTCTACCTGAGTTGTTGGCCACTCTTTTATGTGATCTTGTGACTGTCTATCTTGCTAAACCATGTTTTTGTCACTATCAAGTCATTTGCCAAGCAGAAATCTAGAAGGGCCTTTCCTTCTTTATTCCTGTTACTACACCCTTGTGGACCCAGGCAGTCCTCATATCCTGTTCTACCTATCCTGATATGTGCATTGAGGTCATCCATTATCAACACCAGTTCATGTTGCCCTGCTTTATCTAAAAGGTCCTGTGATTGCTGTCTGAAGGCACTCTTTTCCTCACTTTCACAACTCTGCTGTGGGGCATAGGCTGAGATTTTGAACAGTGCCCTATCCTTACAATCTAATTGTCATGAGTCCATCGGTAAT
>NC_056725.1:1183427252-1183527252 GCF_019279795.1 Protopterus annectens | reverse complement strand
TAAGATGTTGTGATATACATCAGTCTTTACTTAATATATGTTAGTAATCCTAATATCCCCACCTTGATTAATATTTAAACCTTCTTTTTTTCAATTTTGGTTTAATAGGAATATTATCATTCAGTCCAGGGGGAAAATGTGCTTGTGGACGTATAATCCAGTCTGCCTCTATTTCCTCAGTCCTACTTCTGATATCTCCTGCTCTTAGTGTAGGTTTATTAATGGATATAATTAAGAATCTAAATTCATGAGTAGAATCTGTTTCCATAACATGCTTGGACAGGGCATTGACACTAGATCCAATTTTTATCTGGTAGATATGCTCTCGTATCCTGTTTTTAAACATTCTATCTGTCTTACCTACATAGAATGCTCTGCATTCTGTGCAGGTTGCCAAATAGACTAAGTGTTCCGTGTTACATGTCCCTTCCACTGTAAAAGTGTAGATTTTAGATGTTATAGGATGTATAAACATGTTAGCAACACTGATGAATTGACAAAAATTACATCTACCACATTTCATCGTCCCTCTAGAGTTTGTTATCTGAGGTGTTCTTGTATTAGAGGAACAAAGTAATCTATGTAGATTCTTTTTATTTTTAAAAACATAGCTAGGTCGATCTCCCACTATTCCTTTAATGCTGGGATCTATGGTCAATATATCCCAATATTTACTGAGTACATCTCATTGATATCTTCTGTATAATGAAGTGACACTTTTTGATATTTCTTTCTTCTACCTTCTTTCAACTTCTGTTGCCCAGCATAATATTCAACACCTATCCTGGAAAAGTAGGGGCATGCTTGCTCATCCCTGTCTGCTTTAACCTTATGAAAACTCTCTTTAATTTCTTCTCCTTTATAACCTCTAACAATTAACCTATCATTGAGGCTAGTTAGTTCTTTTTCATACTGTTCTTGTAAGGGATTAAGCCTTGATACTCTGACCGCCTGTCCTTGTACAATGTTTTTAAAAACATGTTTGGGATGCATACTATCTCTATTTAACAGAGCATTTTTATAACACTTCTTCCTGTATACTCCCGTATTAAATGTACCATCATCAAGCCTCTCAAGTGAAACATCTAAGAATGCTATGTGGTCATAGGAAAAGTTGATGGTAAATTTAAGAAAAGGTACCAGTTCATTAACTTCTAGATAAAATTCATTCAGTTCACTTAATGAACCATCCCACAAAAAGAACAAATCATCCACAAACCTCCTATAAAAACGGACGTTGTGGATAAATTTATTCAACAAAAAAAGAGACTCTTCTTCCCATATTGCCATTACCAAGTTGGCGTAGCTATTGGCACAAGAAGTGCCCATAGCTACGCCATCCCTTTGTAAATACAAGTTCTTCCCAAAGAAAAAAATGTTGTTTTCCAACACTAATGTGAGCATTTCACTGATCATTCTCTTTTTATTTAAGGGCATGTCCGAGTGTCTGTCAAGGCATAACTTAATATAGGCTATCCCACTCTCATTTGGTATCTTTGTAAACAGAGAGACAACATCCATCGTGACCATTATTATAGAACTTACGTCTTTTAAAGCAACAGCAGTACTATAAAAATCCAAGAGAAATTGTTTAGAGTCTCTTAAAATGTGTATCTTAGAGTTCACAATAGGCCTCAAAGATTTCTCTATATAAATAGAGATGAACTCTGTTACCCAGCCTTGACCTGAGACAATAGGTCTCATTGGTGGTTGTGTGGGGTTCTTGTGTATCTTTGGTAACCCCTGAATTACTGGGATAACAGGGAATTCCACGAACAAAAAATTAAAGTCAGTGGAATCTATAACTTTATTTTCTTGTAATTCCTCTAGTTTATTATGTACTATACTAACATAATCTTTAATTTTAAAATTAGCTATACGTTGATAGTGGTTCATATCACTTAACAGTTCTAACATACTATCATTATATTGTTGTATGTCCATTACAATGATAGGTCCCCCTTTATCTGCAGGTCTAATAGATATATTCATATCATCTCTAAGACCCTGTAAAGCAGAATATTGTTTCTGTGACAGATTTCTTTTTTTGGGTCTATACCCAAAACCATTATCAAGATGTAATAGGTCTTTCTCAACTATTTTGCTAAAAGTATCCAAGTTCGGATGTAATACAGGCACATATAAACTGGGTCTCCTAAGCTGAGTAAAATCATTTACTGTTTCATTATCATCATTAAACATCATCTGTAGCTGGACATTCCTAACAAACATCTTAATGTCTAATATGGTTTCCGTAACATTACTTCTAGTGGAGGGTATAAAAGACAACCCCTTACTTAAAACCTTTACTTCTGCTTCACTCAGTGGCCTATGTGATAGGTTATAGACTAGGTCATTTTCTCCCACATCCTTTTTACTGTGGGTTCTTTCATTCCCATATCTAATGCCTTTCTTTTTTGTCTTCCCCTGCTCATTGATCTGTTTCTGCCTTTGTATGAGGCTTCTGCTATGGGGAAAGGGCATTGTTTATGTGACACTGTGTTAGCATTATCTGTCATGGCTGTAGTATTCTTACTACGCACTGCCATTTGTTCAATTGCTTTCACTTGTTCTGTGCTAGCTGACACCATACGTGCTGTACTGCTAGAAACATTGGATCTAAAGATGCTATAACTGTTACTGTCTTTGTTTATAGTTTCAGAGCCTACTCTGTCGCCTCTAGTTGTAGCTTCATTCTTTTCTACAGAAGTATGAGGATCAGTAGAGATAGTATTCACTTCATTAGTAACTGTTAAATGCATATCCTTCCCAAGTACAGATTCATTTGTACATGAATTGACAATATTTTCAACTTGTGCATTCGCATTTACTCTAGCAACATTACTAAAAACATTGACATTCAAATTACTGTCTCTATTAACCCTCGGCCAAGTAAAGACTTGGCCGTTCGAAAAATCGTGTACATCTCTCACTAACTTTTGTTTTTTTCTGTTCTTTAAGCCTTCTTTCATATAACAAAACTGAATCCAGCATACGATCCAAAAATGGATCTATAGCAGTACATGAAAAACTATTATACAAGTCTCTCTGTCCTTTTTCAATTTCTTCTTGCAATTTCTTCTCTTCAGGAGCAAAAAATTCGTTTAATAATTTCATATAGTTAATGCTAGTGTCTATGTTCAACTGCTGCCAACGAAAAAGTAATTCAGGGTATGCATTACCTGTTGTGGGCATTTTCAGAACCCTGAGCCCTCTAGGTATAATCCGCTTCTCTATGCACACCTCGAAATGGAAACGCTGCATCTGGAGTCTCTTTAATTTCATTAAATCCGATTCCATCGATGTTAATATGGAGTTAATATGGAGTTCACAGTTTCACTTTGAGCGTTACTTAGTCGCACGCCATTCTGAGCTGTTATTAAGTCCACTTAAGACTCCAGATGCAGCGTTTCCATTTTAACTATATGAAATTATTAAATGAATTTTTTGCTCCTGAAGAAAAGAAATTGCAAGAAGAAATTGAAAAAGGACAGAGAGACTTGTATAATAGTTTTTCATGTACTGCTATAGATCCATTTTTGGATCGTATGCTGGATTCAGTTTTGTTATATGAAAGAAGGCTTAAAGAACAGAAAAAACAAAAGTTAGTGAGAGATGTACACGATTGACGGCCAAGTCTTTTACGCCGAGGGTTAATAGAGACAGTAATTTGAATGTCAATGTTTTTAGTAATGTTGCTAGAGTAAATGCGAATGCACAAGTTGAAAATATTGTCAATTCATGTACAAATTAATCTGTACTTGGGAAGGATATGCATTTAACAGTTACTAATGAAGTGAATACTATCTCTACTGATCCTCATACTTCTGTGAAAAAAGAATGACAACTAGAGACAGAGTAGGCTCTGAACTATAAACAAAGACAGTAACAGTTATAGCATCTTTAGATCCAATGTTTCTAGCAGTACAGCATGTATGGTGTCAGCTAGCACAGAACAAGTGAAAGCAATTGAACAATGGCAATGGCAGAAATGGTGTAAGAATACTACAGCCATGACAGATAATGCTAACACAGTGTCACATAAACAATGCCCTTTCCCCATAGCAGAAGCCTCATACAAAGGCAGAAACAGATCAATGAGCAGGGGAAGACAAAAAAGAAAGGCATTAGATATGGGAATGAAAGAACCCACAGTAAAAAGGATGTGGGAGAAAATGACCTAGTCTATAACCTATCACATAGGCCACTGAGTGAAGCAGAAGTAAAGGTTTAAGTAAGGGGTTGTCTTTTATACCCTCCACTAGAAGTAATGTTACAGAAACCATATTAGACATTAAGATGTTTGTTAGGAATGTCCAGTTACAGATGATGTTTAATGATAACAATGAAACAGTAAATTATTTTAATCAGCTTAGAGACCCAGTTTATATGTGCCTGTATTACATCCTAACTTGGATACTTTTAGCAAAATAGTTGAGAAAGACCTATTACATCTTGATAATGGTTTTGGGTATAGACCCAAAAGAAATCTGTCACAGAAACAATATTCTGCTTTACAGGGTCTTAGAGATGATATGAATATATCTATTAGACCTGCAGATAAAGGGGGACCTATCATTGTAATGGACATACAACAATATAATGATAGTATGTTAGAACTGTTAAGTGATATGAACCACTATCAACGTATAGCTAATTTTAAAATTAAAGATTATGTTAGTATAGTACATAATAAACTAGAGGAATTACAAGAAAATAAAGTTATAGATTCCACTGACTTTAATTTTTGTTAGGTGGAATTCCCTGTTATCCCAGTAATTCAGGGGTTACCAAAGATACACAAGAACCCCACACAACCACCAATGAGACCTATTGTCTCAGGTCAAGGCTGAGTAACAGAGTTCATCTCTATTTATATAGAGAAATCTTTGAGGCCTATTGTGAACTCTAAGATACACATTTTAAGAGACTCTAAACAATTCTCTTGGATTTTTATATAGTACTGCTGTTGCTTTAAAAGACGTAAGTTCTATAATAATGGTCACGATGGATGTTGTCTCTCTGTTTACAAAGATACCAAATGAGAGTGGGATAGCCTATATTAAGTTATGCCTTGACAGACACTGACATGCCCTTAAATAAAAAGAGAATGATCAGTGAAATGCTCACATTAGTGTTGGAAAACAACATTTTTTTCTTTGGGAAGAACTTGTATTTACAAAGGGATGGTGTAGCCATGGGCACTTCTTGTGCCAATAGCTACCAACTTGGTAATAATGCAATATGGGAAGAAGAGTCTCTTTTTGTTGAATAAATTTATCCACAACGTCGTTTTATAGGAGGTTTGTGGATGATTTGTTCTTTTTGTGGGATGGTTCATTAAGTGAACTGAATGAATTTTATCTAGAAGTTAATGAACTGGTACCTTTTCTTAAATTTACCATCAACTTTTCCTATGACCACATAGCATTCTTAGATGTTTCACTTGAGAGGCTTGATGATGGTACATTTAATATGGGAGTATACAGGAAGAAGTGTTATAAAAATGCTCTGTTAAATAGAGATAGTATGCATCCCAAACATGTTTTTAAAAACATTGTACGAGGACAGGCGGTCAGAGTATCAAGGCTTAATCCCTTACAAGAACAGTATGAAAAAGAACTAACTAGCCTCAATTATAGGTTAATTGTTAGAGGTTATAAAGGAGAAGAAATTAAAGAGAGTTTTCATAAGGTTAAAGCAGACAGGGATGAGCAAGCATGCCCCTACTTTTCCAGGATAGGTGTTGAATATGCTGGGCAACAGAAGTTGAAAGAAGGTAGAAGAAAGAAATATCAAAAAGTGTCACTTCATTATACAGAAGATATCAATGAGATGTACTCAGTAAATATTGGGATATATTGACCATAGATCCCAGCATTAAAGGAATAGTGGAGATCGACCTAGCTATGTTTTTAAAAATAAAAAGAATCTACATAGATTACTTTGTTCCTCTAATACAAGAACACCTCAGATAACAAACTCTAGAGGGACGATGAAATGTGGTAGATGTAATTTTTGTCAATTCATCAGTGTTACTAACATGTTTATACATCCTATAACATCTAAAATCTACACTTTTACAGTGGAAGGGACATGTAACACGGAACACTTAGTCTATTTGGCAACCTGCACAGAATGCAGAGCATTCTATGTAGGTAAGACAGATAGAATGTTTAAAACAGGATACGAGCATATCTACCAGATAAAAATTGATCTAGTGTCAATGCCCTGTCCAAGCATGTTATGGAAACAGATTCTACTCATGAATTTAGATTCTTAATTATATCCATTAATAAACCTACACTAAGAGCAGGAGATATCAGAAGTAGGACTGAGGAAATAGAGGCAGACTGGATTATACGTCTACAAGCACATTTTCCCCCTGGACTGAATGATAATATTCCTATTAAACCAAAATTGAAAAAAAGAAGGTTTAAATATTAATCAAGGTTGGGATATTAGGATTACTAACATATATTAAGTAAAGACTGATGTATATCACAACATCTTAGAGACTTTCACTTATAAGCCCCTTCTTTGCTGTGGAAAGGTTCTTTGCTCACTGTGTTTAGAATGTATATATATGCCTTATATTTTTTAAATGTCTGTAGCTTAACTAGATATATTTATAAATGTTTTTTAAATGTTTTTCACATGTAGATAGTTTATGGAATACATTTTTAACAGACGAGTTAAGTATTGTTTTATATGTTAAACACTATTAAATTTTGCAGTTTTATGAGTTTTTAACTTTAAATAGTTAATTATTGTAATTATTCAAATTAATTGAAACTAATTATGTAATCAGTTTGAAATTAATTAGTTTGAAGTTAGTATATATATGGTCACAGTTTTAATGGTGTATTATGGTTTGAAAAGCTGAATAGCCAAAGCGCTCACCTGTTTCTACAATAAATTGCAGCTAATAACTTTTATCTAGAGTTTTGACTGAAGAGTCTTTCTTTGGGATCTTGGATTTATTTGGAGCTGATTTGGAGCTGAATTGGTCTGAAGAGACAAAGAGTTTGGTGTTATTTTGAGTTTGGACTTACTTTATCTGACATTGTTGTTCCATGGACTGCCTAGGTAACTTCTGCACATAACTACTTTATTTCTCATACGTTAATGGACTTGTTATTCTTGTGCAGAAGTTTTTATTTCATCGTGGTGTTCAGTACCATTTTTATTTTCCATATTATAAATGCAAGTAGTTTATATTAGAAAACATAATTCCAATCTGAACACATGATTTAGGCCAACATACAGCAGTCAAAATACATAACATGAGATTCTCAGGTCTACCTGACCTAAAAGAAAATTATTTTTTCAAACAACTTTCTACCAGTTCAGTTTTTGATGCCCCTGCACTGGCCCAGTAATCAAAGAGCATCCATCTTCACCACTAGCACCAGTGAGGGACATCCACATTCTGAGAATGACAAGTACACACACAGTAAAGTACAATTTCCCTTAAGAGCACACAGAAATCACAATCAGTCTGGGGCTGGTTTCTCCCTCTCTCTCCAGATCCCCAATAAGACTCCCCACTAGCTCAGCTATAGAGTGGAGTCCTTAGCCAAGGTTCCAAGCCAAGTCCTCCTAACAATCTTTCTGTCCAGTGCATGGTGTCCCTTCCCAAATAGCTCTCTCTCTCTCTCTCACACACACACACACACACACACACACACACACTTTGAGATTTGATTTATACACAAACACACACCTGGGAAAGGCTGGCACATTTTTCCCAGCTATGCCTCAGACCATAAGGTAGTTAGCACTGCCACCAGAACCCCTTATCAGCTACTTTAAGGCCCTAGGGTGACTAATCTTACTATGTAATGTTACTATTATCCAAATGGTAAGTGTGACCAAGACTTGCAAGGTTATTTAAGATTAGTCTGTACAGTGTCATAAAATATATATGCAAGTACTCTCAAAGCTTAAATATCTCTAAACACATATATTTAATAATAAATAATAAAAGAACAAGACAATACTCAATAACTCAACACAGTGACTACAGAGTTCAAAATCACAGGAAATATTTTAAAACAACATTGCAAGACAGTCTCAAATAAATACAGAAAACATCTAAACTCATCTATATTCCCATCTATCGCTAAGAGGAATCGCTGTAATCAAGTTACTTACTATTTGCAAGACAAGTGCTGATGGGAGGATGTTATCAGGTACAAAGACAAATACAAAATGCCCAGACTCACTCTCTGAGATGGTTCTTACATTAATAATACACATTACTGCTGGGTTAGCTGGGTGACATCACTATTTGTCACCTGCCTTCATTTCCCAGACTAACAGATACCAACAGAATTTAACATTTTTCTGTAAAAATTACTTATCTCTCAGATGTTTGTCTAGAACTGGAAGTTGTAAAACAATTAACACTTTTACATTTGAAACCTAGTAACTATTTTTGTTTCCAGACAATATGATAACCTCTAGCTTTAGACATTGTGTCTGCTTGTTGCACTGAAACTAACTTTTTATAGCCCATCTTAAAACAGTTTTATCTTATTTTCCAGAAGTTTTGCAAGTTAACTCTGTATGTTCCAACTTCTGCTATTAATATAATTTATATACATTTCTGTTCTTTCCAGTAGGGTACACTTTGGTTACATTCTTGAAGCTCAGTACATAACACACAGTTCAACACACACTTATGAACCAGTAGTTTAATATAGACATAACGCATAGTTCTCTTACATTTGTAAGACAAGCGTATGGATCATATTAATATTCACAAATTACATATGATTATTTACAAAATTCCAGATAGCTGGGCTGGCAGCCTCACACACATATCTTGTATATTGTTTTATAGCAATAATGCAACACTTTAAAGAGTATACAGGCATGAAGAAGAAAGACTAGTGCATGGGTGAGAAATGATTTAACAAATAGACAGTTGGTATGTTTATGTTTTTGACAGGGTTAAAATCCTCTCAGCATCTATTACATGGGGGTTTGCCTCAACAGACATGTGCCTAAATATTTAAACTTCAAGACAACAGAACCTCAGGTTCCTAGGTAAATGCTAGGCTAGCTGTCCTTGCAGACTATTTTAAGTGTTGCTTATTTCATTTTCAAAAGTGAGAATCAAACCCTCTTCCTTGTAACTGTGAAGTAAACACCTTAACCGTCACACCAAGTCCCACCCCAGGGAATAAGGAGAACACGTACTGTGTCGTTCCTGATGTTCAGCAGTTTTGACTTGCTTAGAGGTGCTCATTCAGAAATGCTTGGAAGGATATGTCAGTTTTCCAGTATTAAACATGGGTTTTTATCATCTGAATATTGTAGTCTTTAGTGACTGCAGAATTTGAAATATTCTGTTAACTATTTTTCCTAAAATAATCACTCCACTGGAAGTCATTTAATTGGATAAGTTTGAACACAGTAATTTCTAGAGAACACCTTGTGTTGCTTTGGGAATTTTTTCCATCTTCAATGTTATACAACCAGTAATTGGTATAGTAAGTTTGAGTGATGTGCTGGGCTTTCCCTCATGTGGCTGTGAAAGGAGACTTGCCTCCAAAAAAGTTTTCACTGTGTGCCATTAGGATTATTGCTAAATGTTTTGATCAAATGTGATTACTGAAGTAGTTCCTGGGCAATTATGTCCCAGTCTTACATAATGGAAGCATATTATGCAGATCAGTAGAGTGGATTTTGCAAGGTAAGTTTCAAGTTAAGTAGACACACACACACTCATTTACATGTCCCATTTGTTGCACAGGTGTACCAGTTTCCCCAATGCTTTAACAATCAGAAGCTAGAGTAAAATTTAAACAATTCTATATTTTATTCAGGTAACACAAACCAAAACAAACTGGAGCAGAATGTTATAGGCTGGTCAAACTCTGCTTTCAGCTGTGAACTATGTGTATTGTTTTAAAACTGGACCTGAGATGTCAAAGTAGCTGAGAAAATGAATCGGAATTTATGGGTTATATAAGGACTCAGTAACAGATGTATATATGGTAACATTACAAATATGATTGATATGAGTGATACACACACATACACACATGCACACATCTCTCTCTCTCTCTCTCTATATATATATATATATATATATATACACACACACACACACACACACACACACACACACACACACACACACACACACACACACACACGCACGCACACACACACACACACACATATATGGAGCAGAGTCTTTTGTCACTAAGTATTTTCACTGACAGTAGGGAAAGCCTGCATAGCTGATCAAAAAAATCAGCTGTTCAAAAAGTGCCAGCATTTTAACTTGGAGGTCACCATACAGCAGGGAACAAGGACTATGGGCCGTATTCACGATGGCTTGCATGGAGTCTAAGAGTAGAGTAAGACTCCATGCAGCCATCATGTCCACCGAGCGATCCAGGAACAGCCTGCAGGGGCGTGCAAGAGAGCTCCTAAAATGGCTCTTACATGGACAGGGCTCGGATATACAAAGTACCTCAATTACAGCCGAAAGGCATGCAAATGAGGTAGATTTGCGATTCAGGAAACCCAAACCTGTCCGAGTAAGAGCAGTGTTATTTGCAGAAATGTACTCAGTTGACAATTGAGTACCGTTCTGCAAATAGCAAAACGGAGCTGTGACATCTCCAAATAAAGGTTGCATCCAGTAGAGGAAGCATGCCAAATGGCCAAATATACAGCCGTTGCCAATGTTTCCCGATGCAATATGAAAAAAAATAAATGTATTTTTTTTTCCAATTTCTGATGTTTAAGCATAGCGCAGCACCGCGCAAACGGGCTGTGCTCTAAAAACCAGAAAAATAAAACTTAAAACCCACAAATATGGATTTTATGGGAATTTTCAATGTACAATGCAAGGCAATGGCAGGCTGAAGACAACATGGCTACCGAGTAGAGGTTGCTAAGGGGGGAGCCCAGTCTAAGAGATGTAACCAAGCATTAGTAGGCAATCCTATGCAAATGAGGGTAAGGATAGTGAAGCCCAAGTCTACATAGCAAATGAGCACAGTCAGTGGAGTGTAAGACTAGGATAAGGGGAGTAACAGAGTAGGACATAGGTGACATCACGAGGGGGGTATGTATGAAAGAAGATAAGCTCATTGGAGCAGAGTGGCATGTGTTAGCTGTCAGTTGCTCATCACTGGAAGAGGTGTGTCACCAGGTATCCTAGCTAAAGTCAAGAAATGGAATGTGCACACTGTGGATATCACCAAAGTTTCATGTAAAAATGCTTGCAATGTGTATGCACGCGTGTGCGCGCCTGTATATCCAAGTAAGACTGCGTGCGCGTGTATAAGCAGGAGTTAGCATGTGTAATGTTGTCTATGTCTGTGTAAGCACGTTTGCACTTGTGTGCGCGTGTTTAAGCAGGAATTAGCAAGTGTTAGGCCGTGTAAGCCTGTGTGCGCACGTGTTTGTGCTTGTGTGCGCGGCGCTGCTCCCCTGAGGAAATGGAAAGGGAAAAGGAAACACAACAAACAGTAGGAAGTTAACCAGGGAGAATCAGCAGAGCTAGCAGGTGGAAATAATCAGAATCAGGCAATTACACAGGCAGCAAACCAGCCCAGCCCAGCCCAGCACTTAAAACTCTGCAAACAACTTTTCACCATGTATTCCTCAGAGACACTGCAGCACTGCAGTAAGCTAAGAGAAGTGAATACTGAAAAGGCTTAACCGAGACAAAGAAATGTTAGGGGCTGCCATTGCTGTCATAAACCGACATATGCAACATGCTGAGGGTGGTGACAATGGGAATGCTGCCAAGCAACCCCCAGTGAGGAGACGGAGAAGAGTGTACAGGCCCAGGGTAACCTACCAGGGGCTACATGAGCTAGAGATAGTGAAATGCTATAGAGTGGACAGAGACCTCATGCAGCAAATTGTTGAGCTGTGCAGGCCATGCCTCACACACAGAACCAACAGAGGGGAACCCATTCCAGTGGAAACCAAGGTATGTGTTGGCCTACGAATACTAGCAACAGGTACCTTCCAGAGACCAACTGGTGATATGATGGGGATATCACAGGCATCAGCATCCAGGGTACTGCACCAGTTCCTGAATGCCATGTCAGCACATGTTGGTGATCATGTATATTTCCCCAATTCCCATGAGGTATTGGCCAGCAATATGCATCTCTTCCAGCTAATAGCAGAATATCCTGAGGTAGTGGGTGCAATAGACTGCACGCACATACGCATCAAAGCACCAGCTGGTGAGTGGGGTAGGGCCTACATTAACCGCAAGACTTCCCCTCCATCAACTACCAGGTCATGTGTGATGCCCAGGGCATAATAATTAATGTGTGTGCTGGCTGCCCTGGAAGCTACCACGATTCCCATATCTGGCATCTAACGCAGCTGTACCAGACATTTGCCAATGGGGACATCCCTCATGGTCACCTAGTGGGGGATGCTGAATATGCACTGGAGCCATGGCTGATGACACCCATCAGAAATGCACACACACCGAAACAGGAATGCCATAATGAGGCACATGCACAAACACGAAATGTAATTGAGCGTGTGTTTGGGCTGCTCAAGTCACAGTTCCGGTGCCTGGACACCTCTGATGGAGCCTTGCAGTACTCACCAACTACATGTACCCAAATTGTCATGGTATGTGCTATGCTACATAATATGATCCTGTGAAAACAGCTGCAGCAGGATCAGTATAGGCCCGGGCCAAACAGCCTCCCACCATTGCCAAGGCCATCACAGGTGGAGGGTGACTCGGAAGAGGAACAACCTTAGCCTGCCCCAATAGGCAGAAGGAGGCATGCCCAGTATGCTTTGGCCTTGGCAAAGAGGTAATGCATAGCACATATACTGGCTCAGTAGGAACCCTGGAAATTATACCTCTCCCTGACCTGCACATACAGTAAAAGGGATGCCTAACTTGACACTACCTGTTGTCAAACATGTATAGGGAGTGTACTATGTGCATCCGACATAGGCAGTCCTGCAGCACCACCTGAGGCATGATTGACCTGTGTTAAGCAATATAAAGCAGTGCTAAACAGCTTTGCCACTACGTAGTATATGTAAACATAAGCGTACACCCTAACTGGCACAACTTTGGGCAATGTTGAGCAATACTGGCCAACGTTCAGCAATGTTGAAAACTGTTGAGCAATGTTGGTCAAGTCTGGTCAAATTTGCCCATAGTTGAGCAAAAGCAGGTAAACATGCACATATATGCTTTAGTTGACCTTAAGCAGTCTGGTCTGGCCAGTATGAAAATTTAAAGCAGTGACAGGCCTCGAACCCAGGATACTGTGCACTATAGTCACAGTACCAAACCACCAAACCAAGACAGTATTTCACTGGTCAGCTTGTATGAAGACAAGCTGATAAGTGTATGCAAAGTGGTCATATAAACCCCGCAGTCACAGCATAATACATGCCAACTTATGACACAAATGTGAGCCCTGCAGTATAAATATAACTTGATTTCAAACCCACATAGTACACATGTTAATACTGGGTATGTTCACACATGGTAACAAATGTACTGGCCTCCAGAGAGCAACATACTGAAAGGTCACACTGGGCATGTTCACACACTTAAAGAAATGAAACAAATGTCAGGCAACAAAACAGTGAATGTGCAAACTGGGCATGCTCACACACTTAGGCCTTGTCTGAGTGCAGCAGTGGGCCAGACATATCTGGCAGTTCACCTGTTAACTCACAAACCTCTCCCTAACCAACAATCCTGCCTTGTGCACACAGTTATAAGACAACAGACACATATATAACATCTGGGAATCCTGTCATAATCAAATATGTACAACAGATAAATATGTTTTACATAGAAAGTGGGAAAGTAAAGAGGATAACAAATCTGCAGTCAGTATCATCAATAAACAATGTGCACTCCAAATATTATCATAGGTACATAGGTTCATAGGTTGATACTAGGTATCAGCCCTAGGGCATTCAGAAGCCTAGCCAGAGTGTGTATGGCTGTCACCACCCTGTGCCTTTGAATAATAGGTCACACAAGATAGCCGTATTATGGTTAGTGTACTGTGCCTCTGTCTAGCAGGGACCCAGAAGAGATCCCAGGGGTAAATGTATGATCACCCATCCTCTTGTCAGTATTTCCCTTGAAGAGGGTCAGTGAGGGGCTCTGCCTAACCTGGACTGGGATGTTGTCCCAGAGTGAGGGGAGCCTCTGGGATATGAATCTGTCCCTCCAGCATGTCCTATTAATTCTGTGCTGAGGTAGAAGTCCTGGAGTGTGTAACTGTAAGGAATTCTGATATCCTGAGGTGAAGCATGTCCAACAAGTCTGGGCTGGACATGGCTGCATACAGCAGCCACATATTGCATCTGGGTAAGCGTTAAGCAACTGAGTACAGCTGGTGTTTCTGTAGCTGAACTGTGTAGGGCATCTGTATGAGTCTCCTGTTCCACTTCGTGAGGTACCTTAGGGGTCATGACAGTTACTGCATGTGTCGGGTAAGGTACATCCCAAATGGGACAGTGTACTCAAGTATGGGTGTGATGAGTACAGGTGCACAATGACCTCTCTGGATTTAGATGTGTAACCTTTTGGGATAAGGTGGGCTATATAGAAGGTCTACCTAACCACTTTGCCAATGTGATATTCAAAGGAGAGATGAGTATCTATTGTGGACCCCAAATCCATATGTACACCTTCTCTATGTAATGGATTACCACCTATGTGTTAATCTGTGTGCACTTTGTCATTCACAAAGGGGATGTGTATGCATTGTATAGCAGTTAGTTGTAGGCTATGGCTCTGGCACCACTTATCCATCTCTGGGAGACCCTGTAGGAGGATGCATGTGTCAGCTGGAGAGTCGATTATGGCATCCAGTCTGCAGTCATCTGTGAACCTGGTCAGCCATACTCCCCCCATGTTAGCCTGTACCTCACAGGAATATATACTGAACAAGACAGGTCTCAGAACTGAGCCTTGTGGGATGCCACATGTAACTGGTGTAGAGTCTGACATGGCACATGCACGTCTGAACATGTGGGTGCTATCCCTGATCCAGTTTGCAATCCAACTTGGGACATATGTGTTGATATGTAACCTGGTGAGTTTATCTAAGATGCCTGAGTGTGGTATTGTGCCAAAGGGGTCTGTGAGGTCCAGGTAGGCTGTATGGACTACCTTCCCTATGTGTATGGCCCTGGTAACTGATTCAAAGAAGTCGGCAGGTGCAAGAGGCAAGATCTGCCCTTAACAAAAGTGAATTGGGTAGGATCCAGTGTCTGGAGGTTGTCAACGTCTGTAAATGTGTCCCAGGATGATACTCTCCATAGCTTTGCAGACCAGGTTAGTCAGACTTATAGGCTGATAGTGTCCAGTGTCCCTTGTGGAACCACCATGGTGGAGCGGGACCACTGTTGCTGTATGCCATTCCTTGGGTACATATCCTGTAGTAAGTCTGATATTGAACAGTGATGTTATGTGAGTGTTATGTTCTTCATGAAGCATGTGTAGGATGCAGCCTGGGACACTGTCTGGACCCACTGAGGCTGTGTTATTGCTTTGGAGAGGGCAGCTCTCACATGTTCATCTGTGATGTCAGGGAGGCTACACTCTGTTGTCAGGGACATGTGTGTGTGGAGGATAGGGGTTAGGAATATGCACTCAACCTGTCTGCCAGGATTTTGGCAATGTGTTGGGTTAAGTGTCCTTCTTTGTCATTATGCAGTAACTCAGAGCATATCTGGGAGTTGCCACCCAGGTTCCTGAAATAACTAAAGAAGGGCTTGTGATTGCCTTTAGTGTCATGTGCAATCATAGTGTCGAAGCTGGTCTTACATGATGTTATGACTGATTGTAGCTTCTTGCTAGTACTGATCAGAGATGCCTCCCCTTTGTGGGAGACTGCTCTATCATGTAGTAGCCTCCTCCTTTTGTTGCATAACTTATTTATGGCCAGGGTACACCAGATAGGTCACCTGCCTTTAGAGGAGTGAGTCTTGGAGTCATGTGGGATAGCATGATCCATGCATTCCTGTAGGTGTCCATACAATGGGTTTCTAAAGGATACTGTGATATGAGTCATAGTTCCCAGTGGCCTGGGGGCTTTGAAGAAAAACACCTCTGTTCTGAGAAGTATGACATTTGCTTTTGAGAAGTACCTCACCAAGATTACCTTGGCTGGGTGTGGGGACGGGATATGGATGTCCGGTGACATAAATGTATGGTGTGACCTTAACAATGAGGGGTATACCTCTGGTGTGGAACATAGAGTCCCCATGTTGGTGATGACCAGGTCCAATATGTATACCCCTCATGTGGGGGTGTTGACCACTTGTTCCATAGCATTTGATTTGATATATACAAGGAACCATTCTGCGAGGGTCTTGGGGCTTGAGTAGTATTCCCAGTAAATGTTTGGCTACTACAGGTCATCCAATATAATGTTGTTTGTACACACCTACATATTCTACAGTGTTCTGTTCTCATGAAAGCCGAGTGTGTTCCCTGGGTTTGGGAGTGTGGTCTGTAGCAGGCTACTACCTGAAAGGTGGTTTAGGCCACTGTTACTTACACATGGATTGTCCCCAATGATTTGTGCAGTGCTACTATCCTGGAGGTTTGTGTATCTGTGGCGTATATGGATACGCTTAATTGGGTTTAAACCATTCTCGGCTCCACAAAGTCTGCTCTTCACTTTTTCCCTTAGAACTGATCTAGTTCACATAATAAACACCCTATTCCTACTCTAAAGCCTGGCACTTGCTCACTAAAGCAATTATATAAGTCAGCACTAAAAAATTAAAAGCACTACACCCTCACAAACTCCCCTTGAGTACCTTGTTCCCCATTGGCCCTTTTTTCAATTATAAAGGAATTCCCAATACTATTCTAGCATGTCCAAAGGTCAGTTGTCAATCTCCTCTCCAGTCCAGCTGGTGAATCTGGGAATCTTGAGGCAATGTTACAAATGCCTCATGTACACTGACAACCCTCTCCTCCTCCCAACAAATTCCAACACATGTGAGAGATGCAACCATATAGCCAAACTGGAGGCTAAGCTCTCTCAACTCAGTACTGGTGTAACCAGTCAGGAGGAGAAGGAAACCACACTCACTACAATTCCAGTCTCACATAGACCTACCACGACAGCAAACCAAACACATAAACACACAAAAGCATACTCGGAGGTTCTAAATAAAAATCTGCCTAAGCAGCAGAGACCTCCAAAGCAGACACCCAAGCAACCGCTACCCCAAAACAAGACACATGCAACACATAGCTCACAAAGCCAGTGTGCCAAACAGTCACAGCCCTTAAGGCCAAACAACACACCTGATACATTTGTAATAGGTGACTCTATCGTCAGGCACACTGACGTCTTGCTCACCAGGCTGAACAAGGAGAAGGTCATGGTGAGCTGCCTGTCGGGTGCTAGCATCCGCCACATAACACAAGCACTCAGATCACTCCAAGGCAAGTACAAATATGACTCAGTCATTGTCCATGCTGGTGTGAATGACCTGAGACGTCCCTCCCTGGACTACATGAAAAGAGACATAGAGGAGCTCTCTGAGCATGTAGCCCAGGCCGGTATGACCCTGACCTTGAGTAGCATCTTACCCTCACCAAGAATGATGCCAATATGAAGACAAGATGATCAATTTCAACAATTGGCTTAAGTATTGGTGTCATTCAAAGGGGATCCAATGCCTGTCAGCCTGGGATGACATGCTCGACAAGTCAGAATGCTTCGCTAGGGATGGCTTGCATCTGTCACCCCTGGGCTTTTGGATATTGGCAAAGGCTTTTGCCACCCCCATAGTACCTTTTTTAGGCAAGGCTCAAAAGACAAACCCACCTCCATAGGTATCACAAGGGATAAGAAACTAAGAGTAATGCTACTCAACGCCAGAAGTCTAAACCTCAAGATGCAAGCACTCAAAACTCTCAGTAGCATGGAGAACATCGATATCTGTGCAGTAACAGAAACCTGGTTCAAGGCTCCCGAAAGCACCCCAGCACTACCAGGTTATACCTCATACCATGCTTTTCGGCCCCAAAACTTGGACCAAACCACAAAAGGAGGGGAAGTATCAATATTCGTCAAAGATACCCACACCTCCAGGTTGGTGGCACAGCACGAAGCATCAGAGACTATCCATGTGCAACTAACAGTGGGTAAAACTGCCTTCCAGTTTATAGCCTGCTACAGACCACCCTCCCAAACCCAGGAACCCCACTCAGCCTTCCTGAGAACACTGAAAAATATGAAGGTCTCTCCAAACACCATTATATTGTGTGACTTCAACTACCCAAACATAGACTGGGAGCATTACTCTAGCTCCAACACCCTAGTCCAAAGGTTCCTAGAATTTATAAACTCAAATGCTATGGAACAACTTGATACCACAAGATGGGAAAACATACTGGACCTGATCATCACCAACATGGGGGCTCTATGCTCCAGACCAGAAGTGTATCCCTCACTGGTAAGATCAGACCATAAACTAATCTCACAGGATATTCACAACCCGACCCCACCCCCTGCCCAGAAAACCACAGTGAAAAACTTCTCTTTCACACTCCTCAAAACTAAGGTGGAATCCTTCAAAGCCCCTGGGCCTGTGGAAAATACGGCCCAGACCGCAGAATCCTTTATAAACGCATTCTATGAACACCCTCAGGAATACATGGATCATGCAATCCCAAATAAAACCAAGACTCAATCCTCCAAAGGCAGGCGTCCTGTCTGGTGGATCCCAGCCATAAACAAACTATACAATAGAAAGAGGAAGCTACTACATGATAGAGCAAAATCCCAAAAAGGGAAGGCTTCTCTGATCAGTATTAGCAAAAAACTACGGGCACTCATAAAATCATCTAAGGCCAGCTTCGACAGAAAAATTGCACAGAACACTAAGGATAATCACAAGGCTTTCTTTAGTTATGTTAGGAACCTGGGTGGGAATTCCCAGATATGCTCAGAATTTGTCCAAAATGACAAAAAATACACTGAACCCACAGACATTGCCAACATCCTAGCTGACAGGTTCAGCGCAAACTTCTTCCCCCTCCCCACCAAAAGGGCAAATATCTATCCCAGCAGAGTGCTGCCCCCTTGACATCTCAGATGCTCAGGTAAGAGTCGCCCTATCCAAAGCAAAAAACACAGCATCAATGGGACCAGACGGTGTCCCGGGCTGCGTCGTACATGAACTCCAAGAAGAGCTAAACCCAAACATAAATCTACTGTTCAATCTCAGCCTTACTACAGGATATGTACCCAAAAAGTGGCGTACAGCAACAGTGGTTCCTATCCACAAAGGTGGTGCCTCAATGGATCCTGGAAACTATCACCCCATAAGCCTGACTAGCTTGGTCTGCAAAGCTATGGAAAGAATCATCATGGACCTCATAAATAAAGATATTGGGGACCTACAGACACTGGATCCTACCCAGTTCGGCTTTGATAAAGGCAGATCCTGCCTCTTAAACCTGGTCGATTTCTTTGAAACAGTCACCAAGGCCATTGACGAGGGGAAGGTGGTCCACACAGCCTACCTGGACCTCACAAAAGCCTTCGATACAATACCCCACTCAGGCATTATAGATAAACTCACCAGCTTAAATATAAACCCCTATGTCTCTAAATGGGTTGCAAACTGGCTCAAGGACAAAACCCACAGGGTTAGAATTGCTGGAGCCATGTCAGACTCCAAACCAGTTACAAGTGGCGTCCCACAAGGCTCAGTCCTGGGACCTCTCTTGTTCGGTATATATTTCTCAGAGGTACAGGCCAACACGGAAGGACTGTGGCTGACAAAGTTCGCAGATGACAGCAAACTAGGCGCCATAATCGACTCTCCAGCTGACACAAGCATCCTACAAAAGGGCCTCATAGAAACAGACAACTGGTGCCAGAGCCATGGCCTCAAGCTAAATGCCAAAAAGTGTATAGTCATCCCCTTTAGCAAAAACAAAGTGCCCACAAATTACCACATAGGTGGTAATCCATTAAGTACGGAAGAAGTAATTAGGGACCTGGGGACCCAAGTTGATAGCAATCTCTCATTTGAAAACCACGTGGCCAAAGTGGTTATAAAAACATTTTATATAGCCCACCTAATCATGAAGGGATTCACATCTAGATCAAGGGAGGTCATCGTGCCTCTTTACTCATCCCTCATCAGGCCCATAATTGAGTACAATGCCCCTTTTGGGATGTACCTTACTAGACACCTGCAGCAACTGGAAAGACCCCACAAGTACCTCACCAAGAGGATCAAAGGGCTCAAACAGATGCCATATGCTGCCTGGTTAAAGAAACTCCAGCTCTACTCAGTGGCCTACCACCTGCTCAGAGGCGATCTGTGCCTGACGTATAAAGCCATGTCCAACCCGGAATTAATGGACATGCTGCCCTCAGAAAATCCAAATCCCATCGAGCTACGCACTCAAGAGACTTGAACCTCAGCACTGAAATAAATAGGACATGCTGGAAGGACAGATTCATAACCCAGAGGCTCCCTTCACTCTGGAATAAAATCCCAGTCCAGGTTAGGCAGAGTCCCTCACTGACTCTCTTCAAGAGGAATCTTGATGAGTGGATTGGAGATCGTAGGTTTACCCCGGGTATCACTTCTGTGTCACTGTTAGACAGAGGCACAGTATACTAACCTCGAAAAAGGGCATAGCAAAATTAATTTAAAATGGGTGGCGAAAGCCAAACATACTCTGGCTAGGCTTATAAATGCCCTAGGGCAGATAGCCTAGTATGAACCTATGACCCTATGTGGTGTGACCTGGTTATTGTGTCAGAAAACCATGGTATGATGTGTAACCTGGTAGTGCTGGGGTGCTGTCGGGAGCCTCGAACCAGGTGACTGTTACTGCATAGATATTTATATTCCCCATACTGAAGAGAGCCTTGAGTGCGTGCAGTTTGAGGTGTACACCTCTGGCATTGAGCATCATTACCCTTCGTTAATTTCACCTGGTATTGTCTATGGAGTGGGATTTGTCATGTGAGCCCTGACTAAAAAAGGCACTATGGGTGTGCCACGTGCATTAGCCAGTATTCGAAAGGCCAGGGGTGTCAGGTGCAAGGTGTCCCTAGTGAAGCAATGTGGCATGATGAGCATGTCATCCCAGGCAGACAGACACTGGATCCCCTGTGAATGACACACATACGTTAGCCGACTGTTAAAATTGATCATGTTGTCTTTATACTGTGGCATCATTCTTGGTGAGGGAAAGATGCTACACAAGGACAGGGTCATACCGGCCTGGCCTACGTGATCATAGAGCTCCTGTATGTCTCATTTCATGTAGTCCAGGGAGGAATGTCTCAGGACAGTCACACCAGCATGGACAATAATGGAGTCATGTCTGTACTTGCTTTGGAGTGACCTGAGTGCATGTGTTATGTGGTGCATCCTGGCACCCGATAGACAGCTTACAGTGACCTTCACCTTGGTCAGCCTGGTGTGTGGGACATTAGTGTGTCTGACAATACAGTCACCTATCACAGGTGTATTAGGTGTGTTGTTTAGCCTTAAGGGCACTGACTGTGTGGCACAGTGACATTGTGTGCTTTGTGATATGTGGGTATACTGGTGGGGAAGCAGGTGTCTGGGTGTCTGCTGTGGGGGTCTTTGCTGCTTAGGCAGAGGTTTATCTAGAGCCTCTGAGTATGTGATTGTGTGTTTATGTGTTTGGTCTGCTGTTGCTATAGGTCTATGTGACACTGGAGTCATAGTGTGTGTGTGGTTACCTTGTCCTCCTGATAGACTGTGCCAGTCATGGGTCTAGAGAGCTCAGCCTCCAGTTTGTCCATAGAGTTGCATCTCTCACAAATATCCAGGTATGTTTGGAAGAGGGGAGGGTTGTCTGTGTACATAAGGCAGTTGTAACATTTACTGACAATCCCCATATTCACCAGCTGGACTGGAGACTACACACAAAGCCGACCCTCGGACATGTCATGATACTATGATGAAATACTCATTTGACTGAACAAAAAGGATCAGTAGGGTGTTAAGTGTGTAAAAGTGCATAACATGGATTTAGTGCCTATGTTCCTTGGTGTTTGGTAAGATTATTTGTGAAGGAGTCCAGACAGAACTATGGCACTTCCTTCAGCTATGTCATACATAGCAATGTACACTCATATATGCCCTGAGTCAGGGCCAACTGTAAATGACTGACAATACCAACATCCCCTGTCACACAAGGCCATACATACATAGCCACCTCCCACTGTCAAAAGGCCCTATCATCATACCAGGGGATATCACATGTATATTGGATATACAGGTACTCCCAAAGCTGAACACATGGCATCGAGTGGATTACAATGTATCCCATATGTGTCATACGTGAACTGCAGAACAAACAGACCCTGCACCTGAACAGTCTGATGAGCCTTACCCTCTCTACAGGATATGAAACTGTTGTACTGGTTACAGCAACATATGGCACACCCCACAAGTGTTGGTGCACAACAGACCATGGGAACTATAGTGCTATATACCTATGACATCTGATCTGCAAGGCCATGGGGTCCTACATGATTGAAGTCATAAACAATATCCAATATCCCAGACACATGTCGTATGTACATAGTCAACACTCTGCATAGATATATATTGTCATTTGATGGATTGGCAACTGGTCCAGAGATAGATCACACAAGCCAAGTATTGTGGTGTCCTGTTCAAGCTGTTAACACCTGCTGTCCCCCATGGTGCAGTCCTGGGATTGCATACAATAAAGTGCACACAGTACCAGGTAGAGTCTGATGATGTCAGCATCTGACAAATGTAGCAGTGGAAATGAAAAATCCCAGTAAAGCATATAGCGGGTCGTGTTATTGAGTTCTTCACTAATATCATAACATAGTTAGGTAGGGGTTTGAATCCTGCAATTGCTTAGTGTGTGTGGGGGGGAATGTGTGATTTCCTTAGAGAGAAGTGCCCTTTTTGGTGAGTAGGAAAACGCCTGACAAGTATTATATTCCCCTTTGGCAAGTCAGATGATGTCAGCATCTTACAAATATGGCAGTGGAAATGAAAAATCTCAATAAAGCATATAACGCACCGCGCCAATGCGTACTTCACTAGTATCATAACATAAGTAGGTAGGGGGTTGAATCCTGCAATTGCTGAGTGTGTGTGGGAATGTGTGTTTCTGTGTGATTTCCTTAGAGAGAAGTGCCCTTACTGGTGAGTAGGAAAACGCCTGCCAAGTGTTATATTCCCCTTTAGCAAGTCAGATGATGTCAGTATCCTACAAATATAGCAGTGGAAATGACAAATCTCCATAAAGCATATAGCGCATTGTGTTAATGCGTACTTCACTAGTATCATAACATAGTTAGGTAGGGGTTTGAATTCTGCAATTGCTGAGTGTGTGGGGGGGAATGTGTGTGTCTGTGTGATTTTCTGGAAGAGAAGTGCCCATTTTGGTGAGTGGGGAAACGCCTGACAAGTGTTATATTCCCCTTTGGCAAGTCAGAAGATGTCAGCATCCTACAAATATAGCAGTGGAAATGAAAAATCCCAGTAAAGCATATAGCACGTCGTGTTAATGTGTACTTTACTAGTATCATGACATAGTTATGTAGGGGTTTGAATCCTGCAATTGTGTGTGGGGGTGTGTCTGTGTGACTTCCTTTGAGGGGAATGTCCTTTTTGGAGACTAGGGAAATACCTACAATGAGGTATATTGCTCTTTGCCAAGTGTGATGATGTCAGCATCCTACAAATATAGTGGTGGAACTGAAAACTCAAGTAAAGCATATAGCACCTTGTGTTAATGCAGATGTCACTAATGTAATAACATAGCTAGGTAGGGGTTTGAATCCTGCAATTGCTGAGTATGTGTGTGTGTGTGTGTGTGTGTGTGTGTGTGACACTGATGGTCAATGTGATCTGTGTTTCTCTTTTACTACGGTATGACATATCAGGGAACAAACAGTATGTGCATTGCACACATCAGGTATCTGTGTGGCAAATACATATATGTACATGTGACCTCAGGTAGTACATAGGTGAGTAGCCTGCATACTACATGAATACATTTCTTACTTGTGACAGAATGTGCAGCTGCTTCTCAGATCATAGGTCACAGAGGTATGTATGTGACAAGGCCGGCCACTGTAGTGATCTGTGACCATAGTCAACTGTGTCACACACACACCCATGACGGCTTGTATAGACTACTGTGAGCGAGGGTACATGCCTGGGGTATATGTCAGACATGTTCATACACAACAAGGTCTGACAATAATAGACAGTCATAATAGATGTACAACAGACTTGTGGATATGCATACAGACCCCTTATTGCTTATGTGATACACGAAGGGATTTCAGAATACCTTTGGATATGTGGATACCAAAGGACAGAAGACATAACACTTGGCTGTACATACACATTGCTACCCAACATACATGTCGGGGGCTACCACCTATGTGGTACTGTCATAGATTCATAGGTTCATAGGTAGGTACTAGGCTATCGGCCCTAGGGCCCATACAAGCCTAGCCAAAAATGTACCCTGGCTTTCGCCACCCAAGAAATTTATTTTCCTGTGCCCATCGAGCAGAGCCACAGAAGTGATTCCCAGGGTGAATTGACCACTTCCCATCCAATCATCAAGATATGTCTTGAAGAGTGCTAATGAGGTGCTTGGTTTGACATAGGTAGTCTGTTCCAGAGTATGGGAAGTCTCTGGGACAGGAATCTATCCCTCCAGCATGTTCTGTTTATTGTGGTGACAAGGTTTATGTCCCTAGAGTGTGTAGCTCGGAGGGATTGGGATTTCTTTAACTGGAGCATGTCCAACAGATCTGGGTTTGACATAGCTTTGTATGTTAGGCAGAGATCGGCCCTGAATAGACGATATGCGATGGAGTAAAGCTGTAGTTATTTGAGACAGTCTGTGTAGGGAATCTGTTAGAAGCCAGTAATCCTCTATGTGAGGTACTTCTGTGGTCTTTCCAGTTGTTGTAGATGTCTTGTGAGGTACATAACAAAAGGGCCATTGTACTCTGTAATGTGTCTAATGAGTGATGAGTAGAGTGGAACAATGACCTCTTTATTTCAGGGTGAGAATCCTTTTGTGATGAGATGACCCATGTAGATGGATTTCCTGACCGCTGTGGCGATGTGATTATCAAACGGGAGACTACTGTCCACCTGTGTCCCAGGGTCTGTTAACACATTTTTGGCATCATGTAGACTACCAGCTATGTGGTAGGTCTTGGGTACAGAGTTTTTTACCAAAGAGGATGACAATACACTGTTTGGTATTTAGCTTCAGGACATGGCTTTGACACCAGGTATTTGTCTCAGGGAGGCCCTTTTGTAGTTTGTCCACATCATTAGGAGTTGTAATTATGGCTCCTAGTTCGCAGTCATCTGCAAACATTATTAGCCAAAGACCTTCTGTATTAGTCCGCACTTCAGAGAAGTAGATACCAAACAGGTGAGGACCCAGGACTGAACCCTGTGGTACTCCACTCATCAGTGGTCTGATGTCGGATTTGGAATCTGCTACATCCACAGTGTGGGTGCTGTCTGTGAGCCAGTTGGCAACCCATCTTGTGAAATAGGGTTTATACCTAGTTTAGTGACCTTACCTAGAATTCCAGAGTGGGGGATGGTGTTGAAAGCCTTGGCGAGATCTAGATAAGCTGTGTGAACCATATTACCCTCATGTATGTCTTTGGTGACTGGTTCAAATACGTCAGTCAGGTGTAGGAGGCATGATCTGCCTTTTACAAATCCATACTGGTTAGGGTCCAGAGTTTGGAGATTACCAATGTCTTTGTTTCTGAGTTCCACGATGATATGTTTCATGGCCTTGCAGACCAGGCTCATCAGGCTAATGGGCCGGTAGTTCCCAGGGTCCTTCGTGGCTCCACCTTTGTGGAGTGAGATAACCGTTGCACTGCGCCATTCAGTGGGTACAAAGCCCAAGGTAAGGCTATGATTGAACATGGTACTTAGGTAGGGTGCCGGTTCATTCTGTAGTTCATGTAGAACGCAGCCTGGGATATTGACAGGTCCCATGGATGTTGTGTTCTCGGCTTTGGAGAGTGTGTGTTTCACGTGTGCAGCCGTGATTATAGTAACCTTGCATACATCCGGTACAGATGTGCCCTCTAGGGGGTGAGAGGGGGATAAAGTTAGCACTGAACCTATCTGCTCAGATGTTGGGAATATCAGTTGGTTCTGTATATTTAGTGCCATTGTGCTGTAACTCAGAGCAGATCTGAGTATTCCAATTTAGATTCATGACATAGCTATAAAATGCTTTGTGGTTGTCGTTAGAGTCAGTGGCAATTTAGTTTCCGTAACTAGCTTTGGAGGATTTTATGAGGGATCTCAGCTTCATACTGAGGTTGACCAGGGAGTTCCACCAGTCATGGGTTCTACTCTTTTTTGCAACAGTTTCTTTCATCCATTGTAGAGATTGTTTATGGCAGAGGACCACCAGATTGTCTACCCTTTTCTTGGAGGATAACATCTTGGTTCTACTAGGGATAGCATGCTCCATGCACTCATGTAAGTGCTTATAAAGTGCATATGTGTAGGAATCAGCAGTCACTAGCCTGGAGGTGTGGATATCCTTAATGAATATGGACATGCCGCAGCCTTTAGTGCTTCGTTCAGGGTTATGTGGCCGAAAGGTGTGGTATAAATTGTGGCCTGGTAATGCAGGGGTGCTCTCAGGAGCTTTGACCCAGGTCCCTGTCACTGCACAGATGACAATGTTATTGTAATCCTAAGGGCGATAGGTGCAGGCCATCTCTGGCAAAGTATTGTGGTCTGTCGATCATGTCGTCCCAGGCAGACAAATACTGGATCCCCTTAGAATTACACCAGAAGCATAGCCAATTGTTGAAGGCAATAATTTTGTCCTTGTACTGTGGTATCATTCTGGGTGATGGCAGGATGCTACTCAAGGTTAGGGTCATACCTGGCTGGGATACAATATTAGAGAGCTCCTCCATGTCTCTTTTCATGTAGTTCACGGAGGTACGTCTCAGGTAATTCAAACCAATATGGACAATGACAGTGTCATATGTGTACTTATTGTGGAGTGACCTGAGTGTATCTGTTATGTGGCGGATCCTGGCACCTGACAGGCAGCTGACAGTAACTTTCTCCTTGTTTAGTCTAGTGAGTGGAACATCAGTGTGCCTGACTATAGAGTCACCTATGACTAGACTGTTGGGTATGTTGTTATGCCTTATGGGCTGTGTTTGGGTGGCACACTGAGTTAGTGGTCTATGTGTCATTTGGGTTGTGTTGGGGGGTGGACTTTGCTTGCATTTATGCTTCGGATGTGTCTGATGCTTGGGCAGGTTTCTATTGAGAGGCTCCGTGAATGTAGGTGTGTGTTTTGTGTTTCTATGTGTGTGCTTTGGTGGTGTAAGTTTTGAGGGACTATGTGATGAGTGTGGTGTGGTGCAAGTGTTTACCATCACCTCTTGAATGTCTAGTCCTGTCATGGGTGAAGAGACCATTGCTTCCAGTCTGGCTATATCAGTGCATCTCTCACAGGTTGTAGTGTTGGGTGGTAGGAGAAGAGGGTTGTCTGTGTACATGAGGCAATTGCTGCATTGCCCCAAGATGCCCAGATTCTGTCAGGATACTATGTATAGTAAATGTGGATGACAATGCTATAGTAGGCTTACAGCTCTGCAGCATGTGTTGGACAACAGGCATCTGTCTGTCCCATCTGGAGAATGCATTGTAGGCCACTGCATGCATTTCCAGATGTGGATGGACATATCACTAGTGTGTTTGCATGCATCTAAGGGGCTATATGCCAAACATGTGTGGGCCCAGGAACGGGTGCCGGTCAATACCACTGGTTACTGGTATAGTATAGTACCAGAAGGTGTGTCACTTGTCTGTACATCATCTGATAATTGTTTATAGTCAGGCTGATGAGGTTGTGTATGCTACCAGAATGCTAAGCAGTGACAGTTAGTAACAGTATCACCCACAGCAGAGTGCCAAACCATGTCACACACATGTGTACCCATGTTAGAACATATCTGTAGTAGTATGCATACTGGCCACCAAGAGATACTCGGAGATGTTAACACTGTGTAATACCGGGTATTTCACACATCCCATGTGTCCAGTATGCATGTACATGCAGACAGTGCACCCCCACCATGTTCACAGATGTACACCTGCAAATCTGTACTGCACACATCACACACGTACTGTCCACTCACTAACACATGCTGCCCAACACTACACACTGCATCCATGTGGCACATGGGCAAACAAGACATACTCAGACATAACACAGGTGTACACAATACGACATTGACAATCATAGCTTCGATGCACCATGCCTGCTCAGATATACCTACAAGGATATCATTACACTTTCCTGTCGACAATCTGGTAACATTGCTACACTGCTACAAAGTCTCCCTGTGCATCAGCACCATGCTAGCCTATTCCTGCATCAGTGTTACAGATGACAGGAGGTGGCACAGGTCTCATCATATGCACAGGGTGTGTTGCCGGTTTGCCAGAGCCTGACATTGACCCATCCAATCAACATGTCTGTGTGTGTGTGTGTGTGTGTGTGTGTGTGTGTGTGTGTGTGTGTGTGTGTGTGTGTGTGTGTGTGTGGGACAACAGTACAGCATGGGCCAATGTTGATGTGATGTGTGCATGTCTGTGTGAGCCCTCGGTGTTTGGTTTATGTTTGTGTGTCTGCATGCACACAGCTCCACCATGTGGCTGCCATATACGGGAGGTTGTGGGACAGCCACAGACTGTACCTGCCAGGCTGTACAGATCATTGTCACTGGACACGGACATGGAACCTATGCCTGGCAGGGGTGCTACGGACAGTATCGGGTACCAAGCCTGACCGGGTACTATCATCAGAGGCAGAGGTATGTCGACTGGAGCTACGTCCCTGTTGGGACTGCCCAGAGCCACGTGCACATGGTCTACTCGGACGGTCGATGGACAGGCCAGCCCGAGTATTGCTGGGGCTGGCACTGGCACTACGGGAGTGGCTATGATCTGTGTGTCGTCCTCGATGACTGCCAGCTGCTGATGTTGCTGGCATATGTCTGCGTCGACGTCTCAGCCATCCTGCATGGTCCTGGCTCATGGAAAACACATTTTGGAGGGCATCTAATGCCTCCCCAATGTCTATCAATGACCTCGGTGTAATTACGTATGGCACTGGCAAGGTCATGGATACTGTCATTGATAGTGGTGTTATGGGCCCTCTGCACCCTTAGTCCCTGTCTGGTGTACCGTTCCATACATGCCTGTGCCTGCATTACAGACCGGAACATAGCTGAGGTTGTAAGACTTGTGGGGGCATGTCTGCCAGAGGCAATACGACCAGCGGTGCTCCCACGAGAACCCCTGGACATCTGCCTATGTGGTACCATTCCACGGATCTGGGTATGGTTGCTGTGAGGGGATGCATGTGCCATGGATACCACACTCTCCTGGTCAATGCCAACTGTATGCTGTCCCTCGGCTACGGCCATTGGTGATGAGGGATATATTGGCAGTATGGGTATACGCATAGATGGGGTTGAAAGCTGTGTACTGTCAATTGGTGGACCAATGACAGACCCTGTCAAACCTGCCTGTGCCACAATACATGTCTCATCATCTCCACTAATTGTGGCAGTGACGTCAGGTTCCCTGCTGTATTCAGCCAACCCAACCTCTGCACCTGTGAGAGTAAGACAGGAAACACACTTTACAATATGTACATGATGTTACACATGCACACATGAACACATGCACACATGCACACAGGAACACAGGAACACATGCACACATGCACACATGAACACATGCACACATGAACACATGAACACATGCACACATGAACACAGGAACACATGCACACATGAACACATGCACACAGGAACACATGCACACATGCACACATGAACACATGCACACAGGAACACATGCACACTCCTCACTACAGCAGATACACACACACACACAAAACAGCAATCCAAAGCATACTCAATAGTGGTTGAAGGTGGGTGACAGTATCACAAGGCAAACAGTCATGCCACATATGTCAGCATGCAGAATAAGTGTTGATCAAGTCCATGCAGTGTGAGTGTAGACAGCCATAGTTAATGACAGTGTACGTGGCTGTGGTGCATGTGTGTACATGTTCAGTGATTGCCTACACACTGGAACACAATGTGTACAAGGACACGATGTTTCTGTGCAAGTATTATAAGCTCTGCAATGTCCTGTGCACCATCACTCACAGGTATACATACCATGGCTGCATGTGTTACCTGTGTGTCATATGGATTTCCATGTCTGATTGCAGTGTCTGTGTCTGTAGCAGATAATTGTGGACACAGGTGTAGCACATGCATGCTATGTACACACACGGGATGCATGGTGCATGTATACGTGATGGAATACCAATCCTGGACATGGCCATTGTACAGTGGTTATGGTGAGTGTGGGTCATATTCCAGATATGCCAGTGCCAGCCATGACATTGCATGGTACATAACTGCAACATTAAACATCACACATATCCAATGTGTATCATGTGACCTATATACCCAATAGCATTCCAGGACAAATATGTGTCACTTTGTATAGAATGCGACTGCTATGCATATTGTGTATAGTTGCATATGTTTGCGCACACACACAACATGCTATGCATAATGTGTATAGGTGCATATGTGTGCACACACACAACATGGAGGTGCAAAGCAATGACAGCTATGTGTAGTACTTTGGTCACTGTAACTGTATGGGATGTAGTACCATTAGCCATCATCATCATGCATCATGTGGTCATTCAAGGCCACTAAAGTGTGCTAGACCACCACCTAGCATGCTGTACCTGAACCGCAGTGCCGTGGCTAAGTTCACAATTACACAGCCACATTTCACAAGAGTGGGTGAGGTGCCCAATAGGGAGTATTGCCTAACATGACTGTGTTATGTGTTGAAGAGTGTTGCACAGCCCCATGCTAGGCCCCTACCCCTCAGGTATATTATGTGTGGTGTGTGGATGACATGTGGGATACTGAAGTGTGACCTGGCAGCGGGTGTCCGGTTACACTATGTGTAGCATGTTGAGGTGTACTGCGTATGACAAACGTGTTATGTTGTGTACATGTGTGTCAACTATGCCTATCCAATGTGCAGTACAGTGTTGCCACATTTGTGTCTGATGCTCTGTGCATTGCATGTGATTGAGGCAGCTACCGACTTTACTGAGATGTTTAACGTCTCACAGCAAACATGCCCAGTATGCATTATGCGTAGGTGTGTTATGTGTACATGGCCTACACCTCACCTATGAGGTGCACATTTCAATACCAATTTTAAAGTGTTAACACACTCACCAGCATGTATCATCTGCCTTGCTGTCACACCAGAGGAACCTACAAGAATATGACACAGTTTGTCAGTGGCCACAACTGTGGCATTGCTACTGTGAGTGTGCTAAACTACAGTAGAACAACAGGCATAGGTGTACAGATAATATTCAAAATATCAGTATTGCACACAATAGGCAACACTACTACTAAACACAGTACACATCTCACATATGCATAATCTAACAATACAGGTAACAGTAGTCTACAGCTAGGGCATGTTACCTGCATGCTCCATGTCACCATGCTGGGTTGCTCTGGCCTCCATGATGACACATGTGTGATGCTGCTGCTGTAGGCCAGGAGCCACCACACTTAGGAGCAGTTCCTCCACTCTGGTGAGGGGGGGATGTATGGCCACCCCACCACCTGTGGCAAGCTGTTGTCTATGGATATCAGATGCATGCCGCTGGACATGTCTAATTAAATCACTGCAGTGATGGTGTACCTGCTCATATGTCCGGTTATGCATGCCTATGTCATTTACCCAATGAAAAAGATCTTGCCACAGTGCAATACGCTCATGCTGGTGCTGGATGGCCCTGGAAAACAGCAGGGTATATTGCTGAACCAGGCTGTGGTGTATTTCCTGTTCCTCTGTGGCTGTGTAGGAGGGATTCCTTTGATGAGCCATAAGCCTGGAAGACAAGTAAACGATATGTGTGAGCAAGTCATGTGGCACATTTAACATTATACAGTACAGATATCAGTTAACTGCCATATATAGCATCTGTTCATCTGTCAGAGGATACACACATTCAATACCACATATCAGTGCTCAGCCCACAACTAGCTGACAGTGCCTGCCACACTCCATATAACAAACCAGTATACACCAGTTACACGGCACACTCTTTGGGATCCAATGCACAGCCTCTCCACGGGGGTACATATCAAGCTAATGCATGAATAAATATGTCATCCATTGCAATGAATGTGAAGTACAGTTACAGTATTACCAGTAACCCACCCTAGTCGTTGATGACATACCCCTACCTAACATATGTGCACAGTTGTTAATATAGCTGGCATACTGCTGTAACAGAGTATACATGTTGCTAGGTACACACACAAACCCTGCAACACACATGTGATTGCAGACATGGTACAGGCATCATTACACACACATCAGACATTCATACAACACACAAATGTATGCCGACACAGATGAGCATTTCCTGTGTACCTTACAGTACTGTGTGCCCCTACTTACAGATACCTATGCCTGAGGTATGTAATCTGTGCAGACTACAGGAAACACACAAACAGTGTTACCAGGGAATGTGAACATACACCATACTGTGCTGTTTAGGCCTACAGCTTCAGGTAGTACAACAGTTCAAATGTCAGCTGGATTAACCAGCAGTACAACTTATTGAGCATACATGTATTGCTTCAGCCTACGATGGGACACCACAGTTGTACACAAGGAACTACGTCACAACATATGCCATCCTACTATGTCTGCATCCCAATAAATGACACATCTTTCTCTGGCCTCACACCTAGGACACAAATGACCATGACAGAAACAACCTCACACTAAGCTATCACACCATTACAGACCTTGCACACATTCACTGTCACACTCATTCCACCTCACATAGCAGGTATTGCACTGAGTACATATGTGTGTGCATTGTGTCATAGATAGGTAATACGCTATTGGCCCTAGGGCCTACAGCAGCCTAGCCATATGCTACCCTGGCCTTTGACACACATGTAATTTAATTTCACTTGCTCCTATCAACCGGATACACAGAGGTGATTCCCAGGGCGTGTTACCTATCCCCTAGACAATCATCAGGGGTATGTATGACATCTGCTACTGAGGAGCCTTGTTTGTTAATGCTGGGTGGTTTACCCCAGAGTATGGCATATTTGCCAATAGGAGCCTATCCCTCCCGCATGTGCTGTTTAATGAGGTGGCGGGGATTAGTGACCTAGGCCGTGTAGCTCGGTGGGATTGTGAGGTGTTGACATGGCGGTTGTCTGACTGCTATGGGTGTGACATACCTCTGTATGTTCGGCAGAGGTAACCTCTGGGTGGCCGGTATGCAACGCACTGTAGCTGTGGTTATGTGAGTCAGTCTGCATAGGGTATGTGTTTGAGGGCAGTATTACTCTTTGTGAGGTATGTCTGTGGCCTTTACACTTGCTGTAGTTGTCATGCGAGGTACATACCACATGGGGCATTGCGATGAGTACAGGGGAACACTGACCTATATTTCTGTACATGACACAACATTTGTGATGACACGTACCACGTAGACAGATTACAAGACTAGTGTGGCACTGTGAATATCAAAGGGGAGGCTACTGTCCACCTGTGTCCCATGTTCCCTTCTGACACCTTCAGTGTTAGGCAGGCAACCACCTATCTAGTAGTTAGTGGGTAAAGTGTTTTGGAATGGGGTATGGCACTGCAGTATCAACACTGGTGTTCAGTCCATGCCTTGGTCACCAGGCACCTGTTGCAATACATCTGACCCCATGTCTCCCTCTCTCACTATATATATATATATATATATATATATATATATATATATATATATATATATATATATATATATATATATATATATATATATATATATATATATATACATATCTATCTATATATATATATATATATATATATATATATATTTAGATATATACATATATATCTATATATCTACATATATATATATATATATATATATATATATATATATATATATATATATATACATATATATATATATATATATATATATATATATATATATATATGTATACACACACATACTTGTAAACATCCATTGCTGTACATATACATGCACATATAGGCACATATACTGCCCACCATTCATGGTGGGAATATCAATTATGAAACAGTTGTGAGACATACAATTATGTAATAATATTGCACAGTGTTGTGCAGAATGCATTTCGCTGTCCTCAGGCCGTATAGCTGTAGCAGGCCTCACTGGCTGTAACTCAGTCCCACGGCATTTAACCACCACATGACATATACCTGCACTGCTTGCTGTTTTCAATGCCACACACTACAACCTACATAGATATGTGCACATAGCAACCTTCAACTACATATATATGTCCAGCCTTCACTAACAGTTGCAGTATGTCCCTTGCCCTATGCACATCTGCATATACATATAGATACGGACTGCTACCACATATGGAGGGTTCACAGTATGTAGAGTACCCTGCAGACACATCATTCGGATGTCAGCAAATGCATATCTGTTACATAACTTACTTTTGTATTTCTCACCTCTGTCTGTTGTACCTGTTGACGTGTTTTTTTTTTTTTTTTTTGGTGTCTCCAACTGCCACTGTTTGTTTGTCTGTCTGTCTGTCTCTGTCTGTCTGTCTGTCTCTCTCTCCAGTTGCTGCAATGATATTATTGCATGTGTGGACAGCAAGTACAGGCTGCTTTTGTATGTATCTGCACATGTGCATGTGATAGCCTCTGCACCAATTGGTGCCCATCATTTAGTAATTGCATGCAGCCTGCTGTGTGGTAATTGCAGTTCTCACTGTGATTTCAGGACACTGCTATAAAATGATAGGTTAGGTAGGCATAGGCCTTTCAGTTTTGCAAGGTGGGGACCATGCTTGTTTGCTGTGGACACTGTTGTGTCAGTCAGAAGGTTGGTATAAGTCTCATATCTGAAGCTGGGTTGTAGCCAGTGAAATGCATGTTGTACTGAAACCTGACTGTTGCTTCTTCCAGTACACTCTTCTCAGTGTGTAAGTTTACTCACACCTCCTAATGCTAACACTGGATACATGGGAGTATGTACTTTATTTTGGAATTAGGGAATTAACTGGCATACAACAGTAGTTATTGCAATGTATTCCTATGGCTTTCCTATTTTCCCTTTACATTCACTCCTTGTAATGCATGTTATATTTCTTTATTGCAATGTATTCCTATGGCTTTCCTATTTTCCCTTTACATTCACTCCTTGTAATGCATGGTATATTTCTTTATTGCAATGTATTCCTATGGCTTTCCTATTTTTCCTTTACATTTACTCCTTGTAATGCATGTTATATTTCTTTATTGCAATGTATTCCTATGGCTTTCCTATTTTCCCTTTACATTCACTCCTTGTAATGCATGTTATATTTCTTTCAGCACCAAGTTATTGTATATCTGCTGTGGCTTAGTGGTACATCATGCAGACAGGTGAGTCCAAGGTGTGGGGTTTGAGACTGATAAGAGTATTTTATTTTGCTGCTGCGCAGTACAAGAGCCTTGTCATACAGAGTGACTAAGGCAATTTTAAGCAGTTGTAAGCGGTTTTGTGCAGGTTTGCGTGATGCTTAGTGATGCTAAGCGAAGCTTAGCTTAGCTTATTTTATGTTAGCAATACTAAGCTAAGCTTGGCGTAGCTTATTATATCTTAGCAATGCTAAGCGCACACATGCATACACTGGTGCAAACACTCTTACTACTGTTTACAAGTGCTCACTCCCGCTAAACCCCGCGCTCATTTCTTTGACAGAAAAGTAAATGGGGAGATAGGAATGTGGTGATAAAGGGTGCACAAAGAGGGGACGACAGTAGGGAAACCAGCTTGGGATGTAAACGATGGGTGTGGAGAAGGTCCATAGCTGCCTATTTCTTTACTAGCAACAGCTGTGCATATGCAATACATTAGGTGGAATATTTGAAAACTTCCACCCCTGAAAGAGGGGTGAGGACAACTAAGTATGTTGTACTACCAATTATGAATATCAGGCACATGCACTGTTTATGAACTGCTATACTGTCATTAGTACGTTACTCATTTCTGAACAGTTTGTGGTTTGTTTGTGTTGACATTAGCACACTCTGCTCAGGACAACTGGACATATTTCTGTACTGTGTTTGCCTACCTACACCCTTGCTTGTGCCTGACTACACGGGTATATAGTACCTTTGGATAGGGGTGCAGAACTGCAGAGTGCATTATTTATTATCGTGTGATGTTTATCTTGCTGAACATGCAGAGTTGCTGTGTACCTGTAAGTCTATAAAGGCTAGTAATCTGTCTGAGTAGCTCCCACATGTGGACATATCCAGATGGTAGACAGAGGTTAGCCTGGTATTCATTGACTGTGCACCACACCAGTCTTTTCAGCGCCTGAACAATGGCATTGTCACAGGTGGTTGCTAACAGTACATGGCTACATCCTTTGATTTCTGTGTTGTACTCCTACATAAGGGCATGCTTGTGGAATTTATTCTACAGCTATTTGCAGAGTGTGTAACAGCAGACAGGCTGATATGCCTGTGTGTTTCTGACACTTCCAGGCCTCAGATACTCTCAGGTATATATTTGAACAGCCTCAGGGAAAGGTACATATCAGTGGGATACACCTGTGATATATTTCAGATATTTTGCAGTTGAGACTTTGGGGTATTCAGAGCATGTGTATTATTACACCATTTCTGATGTGCAAGCAGTGTCTACTCTCACTTATTGACATTTATCATTAAGTGGGAGTCCCCACCTTTCTGCGTACTGTTAGTACATTTTACAGGGAGTCAGAGGGGCACAGCTAACATTTGTTTGCAAATCAGGGACATCCCTGTAAATCAGTCACAGTTGCGAGGTGTGGCCTCTGACCTTTTCAAATATGCCAGTGTTTATCCTGCTCTGATACTGTGTGGCATTTGTAAGGTGCTACTGTAACATTATTCCCTACTAGCATGGCTGATTCTCTTATCACACTCATGTAATGCAATTCCACAACAATTGCTGGTAAAGATCCACAGAACAAGCTTTGTGTTATGGCCTTCCTATTTTCCCTTTACATTCACTCATTGTAATGCATGATATATTTCTTTCAGCACCAAGTTCTTGTATATCTGCTGTGGCTTAGTGGTACTTCATGCAGGCTGGTGAGTCCAAGGTCTGGGGTTCGAGACTGACAGGGGTATTTTATTTTTCTGCTGAACAGTACAAGGGCCCTGTCATACAGAGTGACTAAGGCACTTTTAAGCAGTTGTAAGCAGGTTTGCACGGGTTTGCGCGGGTTTGCGTGACGCTTAGCAATACTTAGCTAAGCGCACACAGTCGCACACACGCGCACCCCCGCTTACTACTGCTTAAAAGTGCTTACTCCTGCTAACCCCCATGCTAATTTCTTTGAAAGTTAAGAAAATGGGGAGATAGTAAAGTGGTGAAAAAGGGGACACAAAGAGGGAAAGACAGTAGGGAAACCAGCTGGGATGTGCAGGAAGGGTGTAGGGAAGGCCCATAGCTGCCCATTTCTTTACCAGCAACAGCTGTGCATATGTTCGTAATTTGGTGTGAAATTTGCAACCTTCCACCCCTGAGAGAGGGGTGAGGACAAAAGAGTATGTTGTAGTGCCAATTATAATTATCAGTTTACATGTCTGGCGGACATTTGTGTGAAATGGGCAGCTATGTATGGGGCGTAATTTTTTTGTGGGAACAGATTGCCCTTTTTTTTAATTTTTTTTTCCAGGTGAGAGTGGAATGTGAGGTAGGGGATGTAGGTATATTTGGGGAGGTAGGTTGGGGAGGTAAACAGACAAGACAAACAAGATGCATACAGGGGTGGTATTTGACACATGGGGTGGGTGAACATAATTGACGGGGAAGGTTGTTTGGAAATCGCAAGCCCATGAGCCCACAGATGGTAACAGTGGAACTGAAATCCCCACCCATGGGCAGTCACCACTGCACCTTCACAGCCCAGAGGGTGGCTGTGCTGGGGGCTGAGTAGGATGGGCAGGCTCACCCGAGAGACGCGCCACTCTTGCCTCGAGCTGGCGTAGGGGATCAGCGACTGAACGCTGGATCTCCCTATGCACCACAGCCCGGACCCTTTGTAGGGTGACAGGTGGCCCTTCTCCGCCCACTCTTGCACGTGGGGATGAGCCCCATCCCCTGCAGTGCTTCCACCCAAAGGTGGCACAGGACCAACGGAGGAGGGGAGCCTGGGCTGGGCACCGGAGTTGCTGGTGCCAGGTGCACTCGCCAACTGAGGAGGGACAGGTGGGTCCGCTGGGACCAGCCTTCCCATACGTTCTGTGATTAGGTGTGTTTAATTACAACATAAACAACAGCATTCCAGATTAGTTGTAACAGCATGCAGTAATATTCCCATTAACCCAACGCACCAATGTTCCAAAAGTTGTACAGCAAGCATAACACATGCATATATTGAACGACAGTGGATATTCCAACAGCATGCAGAGATGTTTGGTAGCAACAGGCCACCATGAATGTGGTGTTTGAACAGGGCACATGCATCAACATGAATGCAAATATTTATTAAACAATAGGACATATGTCCCAAAAAATATTTAAAATTACACATACCCATTGAGGTGTGGAATTGCATGGTTTATGCACAAACAGTAGGGTATAGAAAAGAACCTCAGTTAACATGTTATAATTACTTTTACTCTACACTACATTCCTAGTGACTGCAACTGTATATTACCTACATGTATTATTACACTTGCCACCATGCATTAGGTTGTGTAATGGGTTTGGCTAGTTCAATATATACTTGACCTATATCTGACATACTAACTGTCTAAGATGCTGATGTTACTGCTACATATTTCATGATTGCTTTTATATTTCTTTATCTACATTGGATGTTTTCACATGACATTTTCACTTCAATTTGTACAGAACCCTGCATTTATGGAAGCACACTCTCATTTCTGGAGAACATATTAGCATGCTACTCATGTGCAAGATTTACTTATGCATGCCAGCCAGTAACTGACTGTTGAGGAATGTATATATGCTTCACAGCTACTAGCACTTCCAACACCCACTTTAGATGGGACTGCAGAACTCTGGGTTGCCAGCACTTTTTAAAACAGTACTATTTGTATAATGCAAGGGTACAACAACAATTCAAACTAAGTGACACACACACACTCTGGGTTTTATACCTTTATTACTGACATTACACACTTTTCCACAGACTCACACCTTTATTTGTTGTAACAGTGCATATGGAAGACATATTCAAGACAGATTAGACCTTTATTAATGGGTTAGAACACACTTTTTCAGGCTCAGTCACTTATGTTATATGACAGTACCTGCAGAGATTTTATTCCAGACATATGTTACCTTTCTTAATGGGTTACTGTGCTCTTTTTCTAGCTCTATGAATTGTCGTATAACAGTACATGCAGAGGACTTATTCAGGCCATTTTATGGCTGTATTATTGTACTACAACACTTTATTTCATGCTCTCTCCCCTATTTTATATAACAAAACATGCAAAAGAATCACTAACCTGTCTGGTGGCACAGCCTTTGCAGCCTATCAGCATAGGCATGCAGATTCGCAGCACGGTCACCTGCAGCTGTAAAGTAAATGAAGGGATATTGAGATATACCTATCCATTATACCAACTCAATTATCAATTCTTACATACTGCATTCCATGGCTACATACTCAGTCGTGGGGCATCCTGCATCCCACGGGCCTCCTGGATCCATTGGTTCAAGCGGTCCTCCTTCCATCGCTTCAGGTCTGCATGGTGGTGATGGACCTGCTCACCGGTGCGAGGAACACCTGTGGCACTGTTGAGGTCATGAGCTAACCGGTTCCAAGCCTCAGCCTTGTATTCCATCCCTTGGAACTGGCTCTGCATGAGTCTGGACTCATGACTGTGGACAAGGAGCCAAACCATGTATTTCGACTCCTCGATGCCCCAACACTGCGCTCGGAAGCGTGAACCCTCTCCTGTCATTCTGACTGCAAATGTGAGCTACAATCAGTTATGGTGAGTATTCCCGCCTATCGGGCTTATATATGCCGCATTTCCCGCACTTTTTTGTGATTGGCCATTTTTGAGAATTCTAAGCTGACTGCAGACCTGCTTAGTAATGGTTAATCTACCATTTATAAGTATATGTATGTTAATAGTGGCTATTTTTCCTAAGCTGTCATGGCTTAGTGGTTCTGTACTTTATGGTACAGCGACGGAGTTTTAGTCTTTTGGTAATTGGTGTGTGACGTGGTGTTCGAGGTCTGTGGTTCTGTACTTTGATTATGATGCACAGGGTCCTGGGTTCGAACCTTCTCATTCTTTTATTTTATTACTGTCTAGACAGGCTAGGGGTGTGGCTGCATTTAAGCAACTTAGCTCTACATTGCTCCCCGGTGCCCTACAGTGCCCTGGTTGGCACAGCGTGCACGTCCGCACAAACACATTGCACTGGGTAAAGCGCTTTTAAACTTTGGCAACTCTATTGTGCTGGGTAAAGCACTTTTAAACTATGGGCAACTCTGTTTAGCTGGGTAAAGTGCTATTAAACTATGGGCACCTCTGTTTAGCTGGGTAAAGTGCTATTAAACTATGGGCACCTCTGTTTAGCTGGGTAAAGCACTATTAAACTATAGGCACCTCTGTTATCTGGGTAAAGCGCTGCTTAACAGCAGGCTATTATATATCTGGATCCTTTAAAAATATATATTTTGTTCACTGATACATTGGCCATTTCACTGCTTTTAATAATATTTTAATCATATATGTCTGGTATTATTTCAAATACTGATTTAAAACATAAATAAGAAGGGGAGTGGTGGATCTTGAACCGTGAATGCCTTCTCTTTGTGCATACGCTCTACCATTACACTACTGATATTTAGCTTAGTTTGCATAAGTAGTTCTTATATGCTCTTCAATGTCACAATTGCTAACTGTGGTTAAGCAATGGGCACACCCGCGCAAACAAGCGCAAATACGGGCAGCTATAACGTGGATTTAAAAACAAATAAAATTAATATTTTACGTTTTATAACTGTGATGGGGGTTTACAGTGTCAGGGAGTGTGGTGTTGAGTGCAAGTACATTTGAGCGAACTCGCTCTTGTCTGTTGACATTATGCTTTTTAAAACCTTGCAGGGGCGTGGACATTTAGACTGCTCGGCAGTCGGACACGCCCCCTGCTTTCCTACTCAGTCCGTGTAAGAGTTACGGATGAGTCCGCGTGCTCTCATGAATATTCATGGCACGCTGACGTCATACTGTTCAACTGCAGCCTCCGAGTAAGACATATTAAGTCTTACACAGAGGTTTCGTGAATCCGGGGGTATGCCTTTTCCCTACTGTAGTATGATCTCATAATTAGCAGGGAGTATGGCGGGTGAAAGAGTGTTTGCCCTTACCCTGCAAAAATATTTGTTTTATAATGATGTATTTTTGTTTTTGTTGTTTGGCTTTCAGTAAAGTATGGATTGACAAATTGTATTGTTGATCGAAAATTAGGTTCCCATAGATAGACATATACATATAATAAAAGTAATGTCTTTCAGCTTTAACCGGTTAGGGATCGCCATAGTGGCTCACCACTCTGCTTATGACTGGCAGCAGATTTTTATAGTGTTGAGTTGTCAGCCTGGTGCCCAACCTTCAAAGAAGGCACATCCACTCACGCATCTACCTGCATGACTTTAAAGTTCACTCAACCACGGAGAGAACATGCAGATTCTGCACAGAAGGAGGTCCAGCTGAGAATCTAATGGGAAAACCTCTTGCTGTGAGGCAACAATGCTAACCACTGCACCACCATGGGTCTCTACAGATGTATGTATTATATATATATATATATATATATATATATATATATATATATATATATATATATATATATATAATGTGTGTGTGTGCGTGTGTATATAAACATTCAAAATATAGAATATATAAAAACTAAAAGTTTATCATTGTGTAAATCATAAGTCACTGCATTTGCAATTGTTTACTTTCTAGGGTTGCTAAGATCCTTGACTAATGGTTAACAAGAGATAACTAGAGGCACAACCCCCAACACCAATAAAGGAACTGAAACACCCCGCGAATGATTCAATATTTAGTCTATTGATCTGTAAGTTTTTCAACATTTGCACTAAATTCTCTCAATTTAGGTAATGCTATTAAAAAAAGTTGATGCTTCTATGAATCACAGACAAGAATCCAACTGGTGAGAGTCAGTTGATCATTCTGAAATAAACAGTGGAGTCTTCAAAACTTATGTAATCTTCTGGATAGGTAATTGGGTCTTAGGATAACATTAGCTCACGAGGATGATTGGTCAGTTCTTAACGCCAGTTAAGGCAACCACTGGGTCCCCTTACATACCTCTCAATCTCCCATAGCTTGAATTCTGGACAAAGCCAAAAATAATGGGGGACAAAGGCCCAAAATAGGGGCTAATTTTAAGTATTGCTCCTATAAATGTAGACAGTTGCTAGAATAACATATATTGTATTATTATGTATTTTCTGAAGGATATGAAGTCTGAAACTCAAATATCTGTCATTATTATTATTATTATTATTATTATTATTATTATTATTATTATTATTTAGTTACTTCAGTCTTCAATGATTTGCAAGAAAAACTCAAATTCTATGATGAAAAGACCAAAATATGAGGCAAAAATCTGGACGTTCTGCAAAAATGTGGACATTTGAGAGGTATGGTCCCCTATAACTCCCCAATGAGCCTTCTCCTTTTTCATCATTCTCTTCTCAGACATCTGAGTTGACAACAACATCCACTGGTTAACAATCTTACTGATAATTGCAAACATTGCACTCATGTCCTTTCTACCATAGCTATGTTGGTTCTTCAGCATGTGTTAGATATAACCCACTTCTAGTATAAAACCAAGGTTTGCCAGTGGTCACTATGGCAAATGCATTAATCACCTTTGGGTTGCAAACAGTACCGGCCACCTATTATATTAGTAGGAGGAGACATTCACACTAGAGATTATGATTAAGGACCTAGATTCCACTAATGATTGGCAGTGGGTTTTTACGGTGTCCAGTTGCCATCCTGGTGCCCAACCTTCAAAGAAGGCACACCCTCTCATGCATGCACCTACCTGCATGTCTTTAAAGTTCACACGACCACAGGGTGGACATGCAGACTCCACACAGAAGGCACTCCAGCTGAGAATCAAACTGGAGAACCTCTTGCTGTGAGGTAGCAATGCTAACCACTGGACCACCACAGCCTTGAGGAGAAAACTGTCAAGCAAGAAAGATATTTCATACCTAATATGTTACCCAAAGGGATTTACTGTCACTCCACAAATGTCATAGTGCCCCTTTACACCTCAGTTATTTGGTTAGTCATCAAGAACAACTCTGTCTGCATCATCAAAATGAGAACACTACAGGTTGTCACAGAATGTTTTTTGACAACAGACGTTTTGTGTATCTTTAATTGAAATCTTACATTTTCAGCAATTTGGTGGATCAATTTTCACTTTGTCAAACATGGACTTTTATAGTGCTTCTGGTTTTGATCTTATATACTTAGCTATGAAACTTCTTTTTCTGTTTATACTCTGAAATGAACAGACATACACATGCAAATAAAATTAATTTCAAAGTCACATATGAGCAAAAGCTATATAAAATCTGAATGTGCTACACAATGTAATATGGAAAGCAACATTTAGCCTCTCTTAGTTGGGTAACATCCATAATTCCAAGCATAGAAATCAGGTTGTAGGCTTAGGGTCTGCATACTGAAGAAGTTTATAGCATGGACTGAGGTGGGGTGGGGTGGTAATCAGCTTAACTTACTGCAGCTGTGGAAATATCAGTATCATGCCAAAGACAATACATATTTTTGGTTTTATTTAAAAACAGCTTTCTCGATTTTAGCCAACTCTCAACTGCTCAATGATTTGCATAGTAAATTCAAGGACATCCCCAACATAATACAATTGCTGTGAAACAGTAAAAGACTTTGGCATGCCATTTAGTCAAAATGACAGCAGCAGATTAGTAGGATGTAAATTATGTCACAGGAGCTCCCTGCCAATTTAAAATCCTATCAAGCTGAGAATAACTTAAATTACTTCATTTTATTAATATTTTCATTTTGCTGTGTTGACAATTCCTTTGCAATTGTGTGTTCTTTTTGAGAGCAGTCTGTCCCATGAAAAATAGTGGGAAAAGGTCAGGATGAGGTCAAACCAGACTTCAAGTACTTAAAGCTTGTACAATTTTTAGATTTGCCTCCTCTGATTTTGTAACCACTGATTTTCCTTTTGAATCATCCAGTCTTTCTCTGAGCCAAAAAAGCATGGCTTTAGTTGTCTGAAAGCTCTGCTTTCATTCTCAATTCTTGCAGCCATTTGCACACCTGTGAGAGATTTGTAATATGTTTTTTGTTAATGATTTCATCTGGTTTCATTGCTTATTATGAGAACACCATCATAGCATGTTTTTTTCATATACTGTCCCTTTTTTAAATTTATGTGATACTGAATGAAATTGAAAATAGACATAGTTTGAAGTAAACTGAAACAATGGCTAGACCCAGTGAAACCCCATTATTAACTGGTCTAGAGTTTGAATATATCTGGTCAGTTAGAACTCTATATGGTCTATATATCAGGCAGTCTAAAACTAGTTAAGTTCTATATTTTCTTTTTCTGGGATTTTTTGGGGAGCACACAACCCCACAATAACCAATAAGCCTCCACTCTGATCACTCCCATTTATACAGTCATTCCTCCTCCTGGGGTGAGAGCTTGCCATTCCATTTTTTCCTCTTACTATTGAGAGTGGTGCTGTTATCTGCTGTGAGGCTATTTTTTTCATTTATGCACCTATGCCCAGCAGTCATAACTCAACTTCCATTATAGCTTGTTAATCATAGACCTATACATGTTGCCAAACCTGCAGACTTTGGTTACTGATGCAACATACCAGTTATAGCAGCGTGCCCTTTCCACAGACCAGTTGCTGTCTCTCACACTTAACTGAGTGAGCTGGCAACTGACATGAAGTTCCCAACTCCAGCATGCCAGCTCTTTCCAGTTCTATAGTTGATCATGAAATCTGAGATATCTAGGAAAAAAGTCCAGTTTTATCCTTTTTTGTCAATGGAGCTGGCAAGCTCTACATTTTCTGGACCATGTAGTTCCAGTTGTTTATGAGGTTTAACATTTCCATCTGTATCCAGCACTTTTACCAGATACCAAAAACTTATACTAGTTAACTCACTACTGTTAAGGTTCATAGATTCATAGGTTCCTGGCTCTCAGGATGGGAGAGAAGTGTAGTACATGCATTATATCCTATTCAAAAGCCATGCTACTGTTCACTAGCAGTACAAAGATTTCAATGTAATATTTGATCTATGTAACACTGACTTTCTCTACAATGTTGGGGAGTGAAAAAGGACTGAGACTGGCCTTAAGAACTTATACTTACCAGTGGAGTTCAGCTTCCCCAGGGGTATAACACTGGCTATCTTGCATAAATTAGAAAATTCACCTTATTTCTTGAAGCTATGACAAAGTGCTTTACTAACGATTACAGGTATAATACTTCCTAGGTTAGATACTTCCCTGCACCATTTGCTCACTTTTGAAAATATTAGTTCTATGACCCAAAAATGATTTGAAATACCTTATGCACTTTTACCTTCCTTTTTTCCTTTGGTTGCCACAAAGCTGTATTTAAAGATCCTTTGTTAAGCATTGTGTGAAGATGTGAGGTATTGCCAACTACGCCAGGAAAAGTAGGGCAATGGATGTGTAACATATGCCAGTGCAGCTAGCTGGAATTTTGTAAAGAATTATATGTCATTTGTGTATCAAACTGATTTGTACAGATGCCTGTGATGAAAAATACATTTGTAAATCTACTGGTATTAAAATTGTACCAACAGTGTGTCCTACTGGACAGAAAAAGAAATATACATGTTTTTTTGTAACTGCTTAAATGTATATGTTTAACAATGGATACTGGAAGAGAAGAGGTTAATCTCAATCCACCTGACTTTGAAAAATAGTAAGAAATTAAATTACTTAACTTAGGCCAGATGGATTGTATCTTACAGTTCTGATTGCAGCCAGAAACAAAATGTCTGGGAAAACAAGCAGTAGGAAGCCATCTGTATTGTTTTTAGCAGTGAACTAATTTCTAGTCTGGAAGAGTGGAGGTTTTAAATTGTTTTATGACTTCCAGGAGCTGCAGCAGATCTTAGCAACATTCTGTGTGTATATTATTGACACATATGTGCTAAATCCTGACAGCTTCTAGCCAAGAGGGGTTGCATGTGAACCAGAAGTCAGGTGACAAGATGTATGTGATGTCATTCTGTAATCCATAACTAAAAATGATATTTTAACACTAGGTGAGACTGAAGTTTCAGAACACTCTGTTCTTGGAACCTGACAAGAAACCCTCACCTACTTCATCTTGCATTACTCTTTAGATCAGTCAGGAAAATATAGCAAAATTAGTTAAGTATTGTTTTTTCTGTAACTGTGTGAACCTATCCACCTCTGTTATTTTTAATATTTCCAATATCTGAAACTCTGGTGTTTATTGTAAATAGATATTTAGTATTGTCATGCTCTTTTATTATTTATTATTAAATATATTTAAACTTTTCATTGTGAACAGTATTTTAGAGATTATTTTAATCTCTGAGAGTACTTGTATATATTCAGTGACAGTTCTAGCCATTTCTGAAAGCCTTACCATATTGACCAAACACTATAATTTGTTTACTATTAATTTCACTCAGTATAATTGGGTACCCTTGCAGCTGACTTTGGAGTGGCTGGTGGTGGTGTAACTACCTTACTGGGCAGAAAGGGGCATAGCTATTAAATCTGTGCCAATCTTTCCCAGGTGTTTGCGTGTGTGTGTGTGTGTGTGTGTGTGTGTGTGTGTGTGTGTGTGTGTGTGTGTGTGTGTGTGAAAATCAAACCTCAAAGGGTATGTGCATCAGCTGTTTGGAGCAGGGACACAAAGCACTGGTTTTACAGTGATGTTGCTGGAGGACTTTTCTTGGAGACTCGGATGAGGACCCACCCCTACAGCTGTGCTACTGGGGAGTCTTATTGGTGATCTGGACAGAGATAAAGAGAGGACCTAGTCCCAGACTGACTGCGTTCTCTTGTGTTCTTAAGGGAAATTGTGCTTGATACAGAGAACTGCATCTGGAAATACTGGGTGTATCCATTTTTGTTCCAAGTGAATGCCTCTCTTCAGTATCAGTGGTGAGGATTGAGGGTCCTTGATTACTGGCCCAGAGTGGGGATGTCACACAGTGCACTAACTTTTTTTTTTCAATGTGCTTTAGTTTCAGTTGATGGCTCCCATTTGTATAAGGAAATAAATGTGACTAAATTACTAGCCATTATTGTAGATGAAAACCTTAACTTTGACCTACACATAAACAATAACATCAAAAACACACCATAAGCTCGGTATGCTCTACAGACACCAACACTTCCATAGCCTCTCTACTAGACAAACCTTTGCAACTACCTTTTTATTACCCTCTCTCATTTATGGTGCCCCTCTCCTCATTAATATCCAAAATTTTACAAAATCCAAACTTGATACGTGTTACAATAGGGTAGCCAAATTTTCCTCCAAGACCAAATTCTCATCCCACCACTGTAACTCACTGTAACAATTAGGCTGGCTGGAATTCCCCCACCATCTCTCATTCACCCAACTAACTACAGTGCACAAAATAATCTACAGACCCACAGACTGTCCTGTTCTCTCAACTCTACTTGCCAAATACCAACCCAGCAGGCAACTAAGATCTGAAAATCATATACTTCTAAAAGTAGAAAAGCCCACCTTTCCTTTTGGTCAGCTACTCTACTCCTTCTCCATTGCCAAACTATGGAACTCACTACCATATTCTATAAGAAACACAGGCAGCACCACCACCTTCAAACAAATACTGAAACATCATCTCAACTCTTCCTGGCTATGTACCTGCTCTATAACCTAACTGCTTCCTTTTCCTTATATGATAACTAACCTCCTATGCTTTTTGCTACTAGTGACTGATGATACTTTCTCCATATTTATTATTTTTTTTCATCACTTGTTGATACAGGTGCAATGATGCTGATTAATATATCTCTGAGTATACCTCTCTGATTGAATTAATCTGGCAACCAACTAAATTCCTGCTTTTATTTATATATTTTGTATCTATAACTGTAATCTAACTAGCTAGATTCCTGCTTTTATGTATATATTATGCATATATTACTGTAATCAAACCAACTAAATTCCTGCTTTTATGTATATATTCTGTATATATTACTGTAAAAACTATGTGTAACACTGTTTCTACTTTTGTTCCAATTAATGTTTATTTTTTTCTGTATCTATTTTCTTGCTGGAGCTTGTCTCCCTGGACCTCCACTGAAAATGGGCTCTTATAGGCCCAGTGAACTTTCCCGTTAAACAAATGCAATAAAATAAATATATGTTCCATACCCAGCAAACCAAATAAATATATGTTCCATACCCATTAAACCAGATTGTTGACTTCCTTCTAAAAATCTCATAAGGTTTCTAGTTGAGAGGATTGTCTGTTTCAGGAAAATAATGCTTTTGCTGTGTTGGTCATCCTTTTGCATTGATTTTGAACATCACAGTTATGGCAATCAGTATGGAGAATTGTTTCCAACAGTTCCCATGCATATTTGAAGAGTGCAAAGGATTTTGTTATCTCTAGAGGTATTTCAGACACAGGAGTATCTTTTATTTCTTTGATTTCTGGTGGGGTTGGATTTCTGCTGTGACAAATAAGTATTTAACAATTGCTCTGGTGGAAATGACTTTACACAGGACCATTTAAGCTTAGTTGGTATCTGACAAAATTTTAAAATTGATGATTTTTCAGTTAGCTGTACTCATAAATAGGTTCTTACTAAACCTATAGGTAAAGGTGACCATCAGGAAGTTCATCTACATTACCCGGTACTGAAGAAAGATTAACAATGTCCCCATTAAGTAGACTTTTTTCACATACAAAATTTGAGTGTAATACTTCTGTGATTTTTTTTTTTTCAGGAGTAGAGTTGTTTCTACTAAATTACAACTCCTATCAGGGCAATTTGTACAATATCAATTACAGGATAGATTGTCTTCCCATGAGTGGGATGAATATGGTGAGTTCACTAATGGGGTAGAAGTATTATTTAAGTGGGATTAGTCTAGTGAGTTCACTAATGGGATAGATGTATTATTTAATTGAGATAAATCTGGTGAGTTTACTAATGGGATAGAAGTATTATTTAAGTGGGATGTCTGGAGAGTTCACTCCCTAAATGAATAACAGTATTATATAGGAATAAATTGCCATCTTGTTGCACTGAGGTTATCTATCTGTATATAGGCCCCAGGATTCATTAAGCTTGGTGCAAGGCCGGTGGTAGGCTTGCGCCGACAGTGTGGCGTGAAGATGGCGCAGTAGCGACAAATGCATATTAATGAAGGCGCGCTGCCGCCACAGCCACGTGCACAGGAAAGGAGCGCGAGTGCATAGGGTGTGGCGAAGTGCCGCACGGAGGCGTGGAAATGCCAGCTGTCGACATGCAACCTAAAATGCTTGCATATAACAAGTTGCAAGATAGTAATCACATCTGCCAGTGTCCGTGGATACTGAAACTTATGCAAAGTATGCAAGAATGTTCCTGCAAACACAAAATGAAGAAGCAAACACAAATCCACGGTAGGGAATAACGGGTCCCTATCCCGCGAACAAATGACATGGAAAACCGTGTGCCCATAGTCCAATGCAGTGTAGATAGCTATACCAAGTGGAAGTGAAAAGCATCATATGGTAGCGAGCTGCCAGTAGGTACATCCAACCCAATGGTTAGGTTCACCAGCTGACCCATAATGTGAGGGAGGGTACACAGCTGGGCAGATATGTCCATAACAAAATACACGATAAATGTACATATCTAGTGACCGTATGTCCGAATCATATCCCACAAGGCATGTAATAGTCACATACAAAAGGTGTGTACATATTTCACATACCAAATATGACAGGAAATAGAATAAGCATGTAAATGAAACAGAAGGTGCATATAAACAGCTACAACAATAAGGAAACATGTAGGCTGAAAGGAACAGTATTATCTGTACCGTCGACTGTGGGTACGTGCTGTCCAGTACAGTCGAAAATGTGTACAGAATACATCCCATCCTGGACATAGGAAAAGGTGGCATCCTATCAATGATTAGAACAGTCTGCCAAAATCTGCAAATCAGCGCTACAAGCCAAACTTGTCGGGATGTGTCACAGTTGAACAGGTAGTACCCGAGTATACCAACCATGTAATGAAAGTTAAGTATGGCCGTGTACCTATGTGCGTGGGGTATAGCATGTAGAAAGCAAACATGGCAGGGTAGTCCACACAACCATACAGGTACTTGACAGATGTAGGGTATTCAATGTGTTACTCTGGCCATGTCATGGGCCAACAACCAAAGCAGTGATGTATGGGGTGTGAGGAATATGTGTGTGTAGGGGGATGGGTAATGGTACAATCCTCCAAGGCGATACTGTGTCGTATGCAGAATAGGTGAACCGGAGGTGTATGAGGGAGCAGCGGGTGAAGCTGAAAGAAATACAAAAACATGTATAAACAGCTGCAATACAACCAGATGGGCCATAATGTAGAACACAATCCCACAAACATATGAATATTGAAATGTGCGATACAAATGTATAGACATGTCACCGGCACATACCCACAGATTGGTCCTGATGGAACTGGCCATAACAAATGCAACACACCTGGATGCATAATGGACTACCCAGCATCCCCTCCACATCACACAACCCGCTCCCTTACCTGAACGTCCACCAAATCCAGCCATACTTGGCCTACTGGTTTGGTGCAGCCACATCTACACATAGTGACCACTATGCAGACGTAGTAGGTAGTGTCACCCTAGGCAGTTGCAGGATTGCACACAATGTATCCCTTGCATGTAAAACCCCCAGCACATTTTCATAATGCCAGAAGAATGGTCGGTATTCGTCTTGTTTTGGTCTTGTTCAATTTTTGGGATATCCCTCGTGGGATAAGTAACTTGTGTAAACATTAGAATGGAAGACACGAAGTCCAGTCCTGTAGATATCTGGACACAAGTTGGAATGTGCATTAGTGGTGCACGACACTGTCCAGCCCTAAATGGTCATGCATAACCTACTACCCAGGATCAAACACCTGCCCGTGACGCACGTGTCCCGACATGAATAAGCGAGAGAATATATTGCACACATTCGCATAGTGGCACATGGTATAAGGGTGATGAAGGCACTGATGTAAACAGGATACCCCTGATCCACTGTGTGAGGGATAATTAATGTGTGTGTAGGTGTGACCTGACCAACAATGGTACAATGCCAAATGTCTTGTGACCGTAGGAAATAACTATGCACCATACTGCATGCAACAGTTGCCTAAAGTGGTCACGTCAGGAAAGAATAAACGTAATTCATACAAGAAACAGGCAAACAACAAAAGTGCCAAAGGTATAAGGCTCACAGCTAGGAAACAAATGAATGTTCTAAACCTGCACTGACCATGGCTATGTGTTGGCCCAAACAATCTGGTGTCCGCAGTAGTGTTATCATCTGTCCTGCTTTGCGAGGGACAGTCCATCATTGGACAGTTGTGTCCTGACAAAAGACATTTCAAATGGCAAATGTCCTGGGATTGTAGGACATAATTATGTCCCATATGTTATGTAATAGTAGCAGAAAATAATTATTGTAATATCTACAATACCTAAATATTACAAGAAACAAAATAAGCAACTAAACCGCTACAACAATAGGCTTTTATGTAGGCAAATAAGTAAAGTTCTGTCTGTTGTACTGACCGTGGGTATGTGTCGGCTTGTAAAATCTGATGTGTGTTCCGAAAATATCCTATCTTGGCCATTTGAAAAGGTGCCAACCCTAGTCACCAGAATACAGCACAACCTGTACATATGACAATGTCAACGATATCAATGGTCAGAGCATTCGCACAACTGGCCAGTCCCTTAAAAACTCACAAAGCCAGTGACCTTTGGGGGAAAGGTGTTGAATGAGAATGACTACTTACAACAATGAAGAGTAATAGATGCATTTAACTGCAGAAAATTAGTAGTATTACGAATCTGTCAACACGTTCCAAGTTAATAGTACTAATATGGTAGAAGTGTCCGTGATTGTCCCTGAGTTGTCATAGCCTTGTCCCTGTCACTGTATTCACGAGTCCCTGAGTATCAGAGAGGTCTGTTCACAGAAGTACACCAACCAACTGTCCCATCTGTTGACAGGACTATTGCATACCTGTAGTGAATTCATAACAGATGTCCAGAATAATATTCATTGTATGTATAAATGAATGAAATAGTCAAATGGGAAGGGAAACCCCCCCACCCCCAACCTGCATTATGTAGTGGAACCACTCCCTGCCCTAAATTATGTAGCGCCGACCCAATAATGTGGTCATAGGTGCACAAAAACGTGCATCTGTAAACACAGGTAGAATGTTAAACTCTGGATTAACTCTGTCCATGTGCTACATCTGATCTTTGAACAGTGCCAGGGCAGTGCTAGTCACCAGTCAGCCGAGCCTAAACCCGGAACAGCACATGAACACCCTGACAATCAAACATGCGCATGTGTGAGGATCTTTGAACAGCGCCAGGGCAGTGCTAGTCACCAGTCAGCAGAGCCTAAACCCGGACCAGGACATGAACACCCTGACAATAAAACACACGTATGTGTGAGGACTATAAGCGTAGGAGTTATGAATATCCTTGGAGTGAGTAGACTTGCAGCATGGGTCCATTGCAGTAGGAAACAGGGAATGTCCTAATTGTAGTACTGCGGTTTTGCCAGCAGGAGAATGGATGCCTGCTGTATAAGGGAAGCGGTGAGGCATATGTCAGAGTAGCTATGAACCATGGGTATACATCTAAATGAGCCAGAACACCAATAGTGTAGTGGTTACAGCATCTGCCCAACGTAAAGGCATTCCCTGTTCAAGTACGACTATAGCACATATTAATTGTGTAATGAATGCCTCTGTGCTGTAAAGCCAACATTTATACATGTAAAGGTAACCGCATTCGCATGGGTCCGTTAACTGGATTCCAACAAAGTGGTACTGTCATAAGGAATAAGGCACATGTAATTCTAAAGACATGCCTGTAAACATATATAACTCAGAATAAGTAGATGCAAGTGGGCCTGCGCAGGTGTATGCAGCTATTAGCATAGCAAATGTATGTTGTCTTCTACAGCTGTAACTTTTATATATATATATATATATATATATATATATATATATATAGAGTTAGATAGATGTGTGTATAGATAAATATCCACAGGCATAACAGAAATATGCAATTATATATCTACATATTTATCTATATATACACATATGTATATATATATATATATATATATATATATATATATATATATATATATATATATACACACACACACACACACACACACACACACACACAGACACACACACACACACACACATATATATATATATATATATATATATATATATATATATATATATAGATAGACAGATATGTTAGGAACGCCTGAAAGACAAAAGCAAACCTAAGGGTTGTGAAGGGAATCCAGAGCAAGTTAGGAATTATGAAGTGCTTGCAGTGTATGTCACATAAAGCTGCACAAGTGTGATTAGAGCACCGCTCTCCACACCAGAGGCTGGGCTATACCAGTGGCCATAACATCGTTGAAGTGCTACATCAACATTGTAAACAAACAGAATGTAGGACATGTTGCAGCCACCTACACTTGTAACCCGCAAATCGTCCGTAATCCATAACACCAGGAAAGGCACATATGTGAAAATATGAATGGATGGTGAGCCTGTGAATACACAAGGCGGTACAAAATGTGTGTAGGGCCCCAATGCTCATGAGAGGGCAGTGTGTAAAGGTGTGTCATGGCTGCGATATCAGGTGTATAATGGCTGTTATGCGGGGAATCTCAACACGGGTGTGCAAGAGAAACTATGGATATGCGAGTATGGACACAGGAGTGATAGGGTATGTTGCGCCAGGTGCAATGGAGCGGCCCGTGGAGGTCAGCTAGTATGTAGGTGCGATTCCCAGATAGACCATCATTTGCATGGAGACATGCGTGAATTGGCGTATCGTTGTCAGACGCTGTGCATCAGGTCTGGCAGCCCGGCACGTAAAACCTATACACCACCCATGAGTGGAACGGAGTTCTGCTGTGACAACCCCAAACAGGGAAAAGCAGAAAGACACAACTACATGAAGACAACAATTTGTCAATGTACAGTCACAGTAACACAAACACACATCCTATCAACAGTAATAATATGAATGTGTACAGAAAAAACACAGTAGCAGGAAAAATAGGCTGCGCATACGAGGAATAGGTCGAACGACACTATCACAACCCACTTAGCAGCGGCACCCCAGACATGAAAAATGTGCGACATCTGTCCACTGCATAACGTGCAATATACTGACCACAAGTTTGCCAGAGTGAAGTGTTGGTGTCAGAATGACTAAGGCAATAGTATGCTGTTGAAGCAGGGATAAAACCAATATGCATGTGTAAGTGTCCATGTCTGGGAAATGTATAGGTTAACGGACACACAGATGTATATATAGATAAAAACGTGTATATACACATAGCTATATTAATTTACATAGACATATATATCCATACGGATATATATATATATATATATATATATATATATATATATATATATATATATATATATAAATACACACACACACAAGGATATACTACAGATATATATAGATAGATAGATATACACAAACAACAGGTAGTGATATATACACATACACACAAAACAAACTATATGTCAGCGTAGATATACACATTCACATAAATAGGTTACTTCACAGCAATTATGGGTAACATATTTACAGCCCAGGAATTTGTGACTAGGAGGTCCAATAAAGAAATGTTGTACCCCCCACATCGCCCAGCTAGGCTGGACAGACATACAGACAGGCAATGCAGATCAATACACTGCCACTGTCCAAAACACCGGTAGGAAAGGACCAGTGGGAGAGTTCCGCAAGGTCTACACTTTAAACATGGATAACGGTGTCCCTTGTGGGACCCCAAAAATTCAGGGTATGAAAGAATCTGCTGACACTAATACGAGCAGGATATGTGTGCATGGAACAGTTGGTTGTGCAAGTGTGATAATGCATGGGTTGACAAAACGTATGACGTGTCCTGAGATGGGGAGAGTGGGCAGTGTGTAGGGGTGTGCTCATATCCCAGCTGCACTCGCAGTAAGTATTTGTCATGACTGCTGTAGAGGGGTGCCAGGTAGGTGGACCATGGGTATGCATTAATGGGCTTAAGTGTGCAGGTGCTGGTTGGTAGAGATGTAGTAGGCCCGCCCAGTGGAAGTCATTAACATTCTTATGTGGGCATAGCATATGCCTACACCTCCCAAACCTAAAGAGCACATTTACTGGATAGTTTGTAAACCATCGGGAATACATAGAGACCTACACAGTGCCGTGTACCCGATTAGCATGGACGTCCATAGTTATGTATCAGAATGTAACAAAGTCCAACTAAACACTGCCAGAACTACTGATATTAGGTGAACAGGTGGAGGAATACAGTTAATGACAGATGACAACATGTATGAGTCATAAGCGGCATGTACCACGACAAAAGTGAATGAATACATATGTTCTGTGACTGTGAATGTGTCTGTTTAATAGAACCAATCATCTAAATGTGTCCCGCAGGGTGTTATGCATTGTTCCTGATAAAGTGTTCATTCACACCCATTGGTGTGTGAGTTCTGCTACTGACGGAAAGTGCATCATTTGCTGACCACCTTAGGTAAATGATAGCATAATAGAAGAGGTTAAACACCCATACGCCTGTGAGGGACACACCCGTCTGGGCAGTTGTGTCTTGCAAAATGACAGTTATGGCACATGGCCTGTGAGTTCGGGAATGGAGGCTATATAGTGTGTGTAGTGGTGTCAAACATCAATTTGTTGTATCAGTAACAGCTACATGTAATAGGAAAGAGTATTATCAATTATAATGCTACATGAATAACCTTAACGTATGCAAACCATGGAGGTTGTCTGTGTACTACTGGCTGTGGGTCAGACCTCTCAACCAGCTGGGGACAAATTTCAACAGAATCACGGACAAGTCAAGAAAACACAAGGACAATCAGGGACTCATTTAAAATATTAGAGCTATTAACTGGAAACATTGACAGAATCAGAGCATATGAATTAATACACATTTTCTGAAGTAAAAGAAGTTTGTAACTCTTAATTATTGTCATTATTCATGAAGTGTAATTCACCACCTTTCCTCCAAATGTCACTAGTTTTAGGAGGGATTAAGAGGGACAGAGTTAAAATTTGAGTCAAAATCAGGGACGGCCCTGAAAATCAGGGACAGTTGAGAGGTATGCTGTGGGTATGTGTTGCCTTGACACATGTGATAGCTCTACATATAGGTTCTATAGGGCCGCCACCAGTCTGAACGGCCAAAGTGGAACCTGCTCTGTAGAACTGTCAGATGTACCAGGGCATAACATACTTACAGCCATGCATAGTACAGAAATATACATATCGGAACAAATTAAAGCGTAGTCTAGCAGCAGTATAGTTGCTTATGCTACTACATATGACATATTGACTTGTCAGGTATACAAGACCTGTAACAAGCAACCAGTACAGACACCTACAACATGAGAAGGTCCCCTAATCAGGACAGTTGCAATGGCTAGAGTATTGTCCATACCACTCAACTCTCCCTGAATGTCAAGTACGTCCCTGAGTTTGACTGAAAGTCTAACTGTGTCCTTCTTAATCCCTCCTAAAAGTAGTGGCTGTTGAAGGAAAGGTGGTGAATTACACTTACTGACTAATGACAATAAGTAAGAGTTATAAACAGCTGTTACTTCAGAATATGTGTATTAAGTCATATGTTCTGATTCTGTCAATGTGTCAAGTTAATAGCACTACTTTTGTAAAAGTGTCCCTGTTTTTCATGACCTGTCCCTGATTCTGCAGAAATGTGTCCCCAGTTGGTGGAGAGTTCTGGTATTATCACATGTGATGTGTGATGAGGGACTGTCCCATGCAAAGTGGGAAAGGTGTCACTCCTACAGTCTCCCGTCATGCAATCTGAAAGGTGGTCAACGTGCAGTAGGTATGTGGTAGCATGACTCGGCAGACAACTGCGTTAACAAACTCAAGTCACATGTCAGCATTGCAGAGTATCAGTTTCCATGTATCAGGCAGTTGGGAGCAGATCGTATGGGGAACACGCATATAATATGATTACATCACTGGACAGGCCGCCGAGTCCGTACAGTCGAATGACTGCCATCACAAAATGGTTACACATACCCGATACTGTAGTCATGTAGTCCGATGTAATACGCATCACAAGGGATTGCACACACCCAGCGTGAGTGACAAATGTAAGTGGAAATGTTGGAGAGCGAGCAGCTGTAAGCGTGTTTGTCTACCAGTATGCCAGTAGTGCCCTGTCAAAGAAATGTGGAGTCTAGACGTGTATAAGGTACTGTGACCAGAGGTCAGCAGTGCTTAACACTGTGCAAACCCACGCACAACAGCTCCCACCTGCTGGAATGTGCCTTACCCAGTTTGTATCCAAAGGCGTCGGCCTGTCTGCAAACAAAGAACCGCCCTATACACATGATGGTAGAAGTACCCTGTGCACATAGCTCATGTGAATTAACAATAGACCATGGCATATGTACAGACAATAGACCGCAAACACCATACAGCATAGACATCCAACAGTATAGCAATGTACTGGCAGATATGTCCGGACCACTGGTGTGTGTATACTTGGCCGTCCTGTGTTTCAGTGTGTGAGCATGCCCAGTATGACTGTTACGCATGTTGTAGACTGACAATACCATCATGTGTGTGAGCATGCAAAGTATGGTCAACTGTATTGCATGTGTCACATGTCCAGATAGTTAGTACTGTGTTGCTGACCTCTCCGTTCTTCACAGACAGGTGACATGCTGTGTCTGCAGGGTAGCTAATGGTCATGTGTCATTGACAGTTGCTACATGTCTGTATAGCATGGCGGGATATGCAACCACAGCCACAGTCCTACACAGCACCGTGAGTGGTGCACATGACTCTCACATGTGTAGGTGTGATGGGGGGGCACAGCCTACAGTTCTACACATCTGCCGCTACTGTACTGGTCTGCCGGGTACTCCATGTCAGTGTGTGGACCTACGTAAATTGCTGGTTGGAGGGATACCTGGGTATGTCAGTTCCCAGCATTAATTACCAGCACAGTGGTGTTGGACATCCTATTACACAACCTACATCAAGCAGCCTGGCCTGCTGTCATCTGTGTGTGTCATAGGGGGTTGGGGTCAGTCATTGGGCATATCAATAGGCCATCGTATATTATTTGTCTGTATTGGTCCACATCTGTCCAGCTGCATGGAACGTGTGTGGGCTGTATGGACACACATGATGGTCAGCCCATAATCTGCAGTGGGTGTGTACTACAGGTTACCATTGTGACCCCCGTATGTGCTACAGAGGTCATGGTGCCACTATGGATGTGTACTGTCTGCTGCCCTAACATTTGGCCACCGCAGTCACTTGTATGCTCACATACATACCATAGCAATGGGTAAGTACACATTCTAATACAACTGCCACTTGTTAGGTCAATAGACATACCCTGGTTGTGTTACAGACTTGAGGACGATGCTGGAGTGCTGCCTGTGTCGGATGCACACAGTGCACCTCCCATACCTGGCCGAGCACAGGTAATGTCATGTTTGGCATCCATTGTACTGTGTGCGGGTCAGAGAGGGGAAATCCGTGGGTACATACCATGTCAGTGCATATGCCTTGTGTTGCCTCTTTGCCAAGGGCAGGTCATACTGTGCACAGGCTTTCGCTGACTGTGCCCTACTGAGGTAGTTCCTTCACCAAGTCACATTGTGCCTGTACAGGCCTTGGCAGTGGTTTTGGGCTGTGTGGCCCTGCCCCATGCTGTTCCTGCTGCAACTGTTACTGCAGGATAACATTGTGTAGCATAGCAAATACCATAACAACCTGTATGCATGTAGCTTGTGAATACTGCAGAGCCCCAACAGATGTGTCCAGATACCAGAAATGTGAACCAAGCATCCCAAACACATGCACATGTATATGTCTTGCCTGTGCATCCGCCTCAGTATGGTGTGAGTGTTCAGGTGTGTGTGCATTGCTGATGGGTGTTATAAGCCACTACACCAGTGTTTACCTAGCATCCTCCACTAGGAGACTGTAGGGGATGTCCATATAGGCATGGGTGTGCTACAGCTGTGTCAGACGCCATATATTGGACACATCATAGCTTCCAGGGCAGACAGCTCACACATTCAATCTCATGCGCTGGCCATCGCATATGGCCCAGCTGTTGGAGGGTATGCCCCTGCACTGACTGTAGGCCCTACCCTGCTCTCTGGGTGGTGCTACATGTGCAGGCTATATCACCCAGTACTCCAGGGTACTCATCCATGTGGTTGAACAGATGCATATTGCTGGTCCACTAATCACGTGTGTGGAGGACCTGTACGTGCTCATTAGCATGTGTTCACATGACATCTGTGAACTGGTGCAATACTCTGGATGCAGATGCCTGTTAGATACCCATGATATCCCCAGTTGTGCTGTGTGAGGTACCTGTGGCTAGTACATCTAGGCCAACACATCCCATGGTATCCACTGTGATGCGTTTTCCTCAGCCTGTTTGATGTATTAGGCACAGGTCAACAAGCTGCTGTAGGAGGTCTCTGTTCACCCCATAGTGCTCCAACATCCCTAGCCCATGTAGACCCTGGTAAGTTACCCTCAGTCTATAAAGTCTTATATCACCCCAGTAAGGGTTGTTCAGCAGCATACACATCCTCACTGCCCCAGCCTCCTGCACATGTTGGTATATGTTGCCTGCTTCAGCCCATATCATTTGGTTGGACTGTGTTGTGAAATGTCCCTGCAGGTATACACCGGTGGTGTAGAGTGTGGACGAAACTTGTGTGTATGCTGCTTGCTCACATTAATGTACTGTTCATGTGCGGGCTGGCCAAGTCATCAGCTGATTGTGCTGATCAACACCTGTTTGTGCAGCCTCTACACCCTGACTACCCCACTACTGCTGTCATCCCTCCCAACGTCACCAGGTAGGTATGGAGCCACACTAGCTAGGTGTGCTAAAGGCTGAAGCACTCCTGAAATATCACACGCAATTCTGCCTGTACAGCTGACATCCCTCCCATCGTCACCAGGTAGGTACAGACACACCCAGGTGTGCTAGGCAGAAAGCAGAAGCACCTGACAGTTCTGCAATGTACGTACAGTATGCCTGACCCGCCTCCCATGCTGTCAACTATATTCAAGACCTGCACCTGGCTGACTACACACATACACTCCAGGGACCAGCAGCACACCCTGGTGATAAATGTGATACACCATAGTCAACCTCATCTGCATAGTATAGTCTTCTAATGAATAGTTATATGACCCATGCCAAACCTCCAACATATTAACCACTGCTCAGTGTCGTGCAGATCCACACACAACTGGCAACAGGTGCCTTACCATCACCATATTCAGTGTCCCATGGTCTTCCCAGCAACAAAATAGCTGGTGTCTACGCGACTACAACCTGTGGACCTGCACACCACAGACGATATGCATTAACACCACGCCATGGCAGATATACATAGATCCCAGGTTATCACGTACAGATCATCCGGCACAAATAGCCAATAGTGCTGATGTCCCCAGACATATGTTCACATCTATGTCCACCTCTACATCTACATATATCACATATATTATTTGTATACATATATACATGGACATATATATATATATATGTATATATACATACACACATATACATGTACACACGGTTCCCTATTAGAATCCCGAAACACTATAAGCCTGAAAGTCAAAATCCTGAAAACTAATGACTGAAAATGCAAAATCTCGAAAATGCAAAATCCTGAAAGTCAAAATCCTGAAAACACAAATAATGCAAATATGTCACTATAAAGACACTAATATCTACCAACTGACCCTGACCCTAACCCTAACCCTAAGGTCCGTCACTATCGCACACTCACCTGACCCAGCCTAACCTAACTCACTTAAACCCCTAACCCCAATATTTGTCACTATTGCATACATGCCTAACCTGCACCCTAACCCTAACTCACTTATACCGCCCCTAACCCTAACATAAAACCAACCGCACACTCACCCGGACCCAACACATGACCTAACACCACAGGGCTAACAATAGCAAAGCTACAATGACGTCAGTATGTCCATTTTGTGTTTTCAGGATTTTTGACTTTCAGGATTTTGCATTTTCGAGATTTTGCATTTTCAGTCATTAGTTTTCAGGATTTTGACTTTCAGGCTTATAATGTTTCAGGATTCTAATAGGGAACCGTACACACATATGTAGATATGGCATTTATATCACAACAGCGAACCACATGACAGCAATGTATTAGACAGGAATGGAAAGGAAACTACATGTGACACCTGCATCATGTAGTTTTGTTAATATCAAGGCACGTGTGTTATGTTGCGTCACATGGGTCAGACCGTAGCAAGGGTAAGAGTAGGGCTGCTGACAGTTACTCACCAGACATATTGGCGAATGTATGTGTTGACAACCCAGTGTCTTGGCAGAATATGTGGGCTGTGGACACTATATAGGTCAGCAACAAAACAAACTGAACACATCCTGCAGCTAGCCACCCACAGATACCAACACATACGGTATAACTGCCAAACACACACTTGCCATGCCCCTGAAATCGAGCATCTACCTGTCTAGTCTAAAACACTACAGCATTATGCAGTAACAGAATGCGCTACCGAGTTCCAGCATCATCGCACTCCCACAGGCATACTTCTAGGTGGATGACATCATCTGCAAAGGCAAAGACGCCGATAGGGAATGTATGTGGTTTGAGTTGTCTAAAAAGCATTACTCTGTCACCAGGGGCTGGAAACACACACACACACACACACACACACACACACACACACACACACACACACACACACACACACTTGGCAGGGCTGGGAGTTGAACATACACCTAACTACCTTATCACACTACAGCATTACGCGGTTACAGAGCAGCTACGAGATTGCTGAACACAGCACTCCCAGAGGCATACTTCTAGGTGGATGACATCATCCCATAAAGGCAAAGATGCCGATGGGGAATGTATGTGGTGTGAGCTGTCTAAAAGTATTACTCGGTCCCCAGGCAGCTAGAACACACACACACACACACACACACACACACACACACACACACTTGGCAGGGCTGGGAGTTGAACATACACTTGATTACCTGATCACACTACAGCATTACGCAGTTACAGAACACGCTACCGAGATTACTGAACACAGCACTCCCAGAGGCATACTTCAAGGTGGATGACATCATCCGCAAAGGCAAAGACACTGATAGGGAATGTATGTGGTGTGAGCCATCTAAAAGCATTACTCTGTTCCCATGCAGCTGGAAACACACACACACTTGGCAGGGCTGAGAGTCGAACATACACCTACCTTCCTTATCACACTACAGCATTATGCAGTTACAGAATGCGCTACCGAGATTACTGAACACAGCACTCCCAGAGGCATACTTCTAGGTGTATGACATCATCCGCAAAGGCAAGGATGCCGATAGGGAATGTATAGAGAGTGAGCAGTCTAAAAGCATATTACTGTCCCAAGGTAGATGTAGACAAACACATGGCAGTGGTGTGATCGGGGCAACTGCCTATCTACGGAGCACTACAACAACACTACATAGATATGGGAAGCGCCACAGACAGTACACCCTTCAAGACAGTCTACCAGTGTGTTCAATGTAGGCATCCATTGTGACGTGGAAAATGGACATCTGTTGCCTGGATGACCACCATCGCTATACAGGATGTCAATGGCCATGCCCATACACAGAGGCACATCACCGACACAAGGTGTCACTGGGCATGCCCACACACTTAGTATCACACGTCCGTTTGGAATGTACTGTGTGTCCATCTACAATGGTGTACTGGGCATGCTCACACTTAGCAGTTGCAAAGGGCCATCTTGCATGCACATTGATTCTAAACACGGAAGCGCGGTGTGGAATGTACTGTGTGTCCATCTACACAATGGCATACTGAGCATGCTCACACACGTAGCAGTTGCAAGGCGTCATGCATGCACCACGGATTCTAAACATGGAAGCGCAGTGTGGAATGTACTGTGTGTCCATGTACACAACGGCATACTGGGCATGCTCACGCATTTAGCAGCTGCAAAGGGCCATCTTGCATGCACACAGTTCTAAACACGGAAGGGCACAGTATGGTGTTACTGTCCCCCGTACATGAAGGCCACTCACATGTACTGACCAGTACACACTCAGGAGCCATCACAGATGTCTCAGGTGCAGATCACAGAGGTACACCGCAGTCTACTATGTAGCCCTCAGACATCACCATGTCGTCGGACCAGCAATACACAGCCATACATTACCACAACACCGTGTGACTCATGACCAGTGGACTGTACATAGGTCTACAGCAACTGTGCAGACCACACATGTACTGACAGGGTTCCATCATGTGATATGCATTGCAATGATACCACTGTACATAACCAGGTCAGCTCTACACCTAACAGGGGCCCTGGGTCTTACACAGCTGTGACAGATGACTGTCACTGTACACCAAAGAACACACATGTTTGGATATGACATACATGTAATCACAGTGGATATGTGCATGGAATACACACACAACACATATGTACATAGCATAGCTTTTGCTGTCCACCGTGCAGACAAGTGGCTACAGCAATCACACACACGCAAATGGAAGGTGGGTCCATGGCTGTTGAATGCTAACAGTACATGAGGTAGCAATGTTGACCAAGGACACATTCCCTCTGTACTAATTACCATGACACCCATCATATCATACAACAGTCCATGTGTTATGTATGTCATCACACATGTACACCAATTGCAATGCATACAAACATGGCTACATGACAGGCATGTAGGACCAACACACATGTACAATTTGTAGTGTGCATGCAGCTACCATGCATGTGCAGTAGCTGATGTATGTAACTCATCTGTGCCTAACCACAACATGCAGTTGCAATGCAGCCCCGTCATTGACACCTGTATATGGTGAAATACTGACAGTACGATAGGATGTACATCAGGTATGGATGGATGTTTGTACATAAAGTGGTGATCCACCTGTGCAGATGGATGTTTACCTGGGACGGCTCACAGGTGTCACACGCCATCCTACCATTACATGTGCAAACAGTACGCTATGTTACTGTTACTTGATGGTGAAGACATAAAACCTACACAGTGGTCAAGTGTTACTGATTGTAAGTCACTTGACACCTGTGACACTTACATCCTCCCGTGTGCATATAGCAGCCCAATTGCGGAGGTAGCATTGGTATACATAATCGTGCCAATACTGCTGCACGTCTGTCAGGCATTATAATCATATAACAGGTGTATCATTCACAGTACTGCCATGTGTGTTTGCTTGTGTGACCATATATGCCACATATGGTGGGGAATACATCCCAATTTTTACACACCCCTGTACACTGTTGTAGAGATCTGTACATACTGCAGTGTGGAAAGCATGAAGTAGGCAGGGGTGGTGTGTGTATCACACACATATCAGCTATCCATATGTGAATGACATTTGTGGTCTCCACAGTGTGTGTGTGTGTGTGTGTGTGTGTGTGTGTGTGTGTGTGTGTGTGTGTGTGTGTGTGTGTATGGCTTTTGGTGCATGGAGTGAGGGTGTATGCTACCATACAGAACACACAGGATCCCTAACCCCTCATGGTGATGCAGTCTACTACCCTGTTGATGCCATCAGTCTCAGCCCTACTGGCTACCTGTGCATGTTCTTCCTCTGTGTTGCATTGTGTGGGTGCACAGTACTGTGAGGGTGATTACCACATAGGCAGGAGTCCTCACCTCAACACTATGGAGTGTGCGTTATAGTGTTGTTGACCCCGTGAGTGTGGGCATGTTCCTGTAATGTGACAGGGTAATACTGCTACACAGTGAGGCCTCATGCTATCAAGTGGCCTCTAATGTTGTCATCGGCCGGACCACTGTGTACAACCTCTGCACCATGTCAACATACCTGTGATGTGACCTGGTATGGATGTCAAGTCTCTAGCCACTGTAGCCTATTAAACAGCCCACATGCTTCTGGATCAGTATATGTGTGGACATCTGTGGTATGTTAGCCTTTCCAACAGTCAGGTTGAGGCTCATTATAGCATGCTGATATTGCCATACATACCTGTGAGTACTCCACAGTTACATGGGAGACTGCAAACACTGCTACCTGTAGGCACATGCAAGTAGACCATACGGAGGAACCAGGGCATCATTATCAACATGCTGTTACTGTTGTTAACAAGACACATACTGTGAACATATAACAATGCATACTAAACCTGTACTACATGGTATGTCTGGTGCGTGTCAACAGTACACAACTAATGCAATTTACACTTCTCTCACTATTCTTACACAACTAATGTAATATACACTTCTCTCACTATTGTGTTCACCCTGTGCATGAGACCATTTGAGCATGTCCCTTCACCAATGGTGTGGATGACAGGGATGCGACACAGGATTCATCATATGCACAGGGTGATAATGTTTGCCAGGGGCATAGGCTGCACCAATGGATGACATCATGTGCGTGGAGGGCGGTGATCTGATTGGACATATATGTTCAGTATGCATGTGGGTGTTGTGGTGCCCTACAGATGTGTTTGCTGTGTGCATGTATGTGTGCATACAGTTCTGCCTTTGTGAGGCCTAAACAGGGGTATTATTGACAGCTCCAGATTGTACAGACCAGGATGTACAGCTCACTGTGTCCGCCACGGCAATGTGACCTGTGCCAGCCAGGGGTTGCACAGGCACTACCAGGTGGAGGTACAGATTGGCTACTGTCCAAAGACACATGTCCACTGGAACAGTGTCCCCACTGGGAAAGTCCAGAGCCACGTCCATGTGGCCTGCTGTGTCCTGGTATGGACAGTGCAGCACCAGCTGCACTGCTACTGCTACCAGCACTATGGGAGCGGTCATGTGAGGTGGCACACTCCGTTGACCTGCACTGGGTGGTGTAGCTGGCCTACATCCATGTGGTCTCGCCTCCTCCTACCAGATGTTCCAGCACAGACAGCTCACACTCACGGATTGCCATGCCACGGTCAAGGATTCTGACCATGTCACCCAATCACCTGTCCAGAACATCAGCAATCTGCTGTTGAGCATTTACCTTCTAACCCTACCCCTAACATAAAACCAACCGCACACTCACCCGGACCCAACACATGACCTAACACCACAGGGCTAACAATAGCAAAGCCACAATGATGTCAGTATGTCCATTTTGTGTTTTCAGGATTTTGACTTTCAGGATTTTGCATTTTCGAGATTTTGCATTTTCAGTCATTAGTTTTCAGGATTTTGACTTTCAGGCTTATAGTGTTTCAGGATTCTAATAGGGAACCGTACACACATATGTAGATATGGCATTTATATCACAACAGCGAACCACATGACAGCAATGCATTAGACAGGAATGGAAAGGAAACTACATGTGACACCTGCATCATGTAGTTTTGTTAATATCAAGGCACGTGTGTTATGTTGCGTCACATGGGTCAGACCGTAGCAAGGGTAAGAGTAGGGCTGCTGACAGTTACTCACCAGACATATTGGCGAATGTTTGTGTTGACAACCCAGTGTCTTGGCAGAATATGTGGGCTGTGGACACTATATAGGTCAGCAACAAAACAAACTGAACACATCCTGCAGCTAGCCACCCACAGATACCAACACATACGGTATAACTGCCAAACACACACTTGCCATGCCCCTGAAATCGAGCATCTACCTGTCTAGTCTAAAACACTACAGCATTATGCAGTAACAGAATGCGCTACCGAGTTCCAGCATCATCGCACTCCCACAGGCATACTTCTAGGTGGATGACATCATCCGCAAAGGCAAAGACACCGATAGGGAATGTATGTGGTTTGAGTTGTCTAAAAGCATTACTCTGTCACCAGGGAGCTGGAAACACACACACACACACACACACACACACACACACACACACACACACACACACACACACCCACACACACTTGGCAGGGCTGGGAGTTGAACATACACCTAACTACCTTATCACACTACAGCATTACGCAGTTACAGAATGCGCTACCGAGATTGCTGAACACAGCACTCCCAGAGGCATACTTCTAGGTGGATGACATCATCCGCAAAGGCAAAGATGCCGATAGGGAATGTATGTGGTGTGAGCTGTCTAAAAGTATTACTCGGTCCCCAGGCAGCTAGAAACACACACACACACACACACACACACACACACACACACACACACACACTTGGCAGGGCTGGGAGTTGAACATACACTTGATTACCTGATCACACTACAGCATTACGCAGTTACAGAACACGCTACCGAGATTACTGAACACAGCACTCCCAGAGGCATACTTCAAGGTGGATGACATCATCCGCAAAGGCAAAGACACTGATAGGGAATGTATGTGGTGTGAGCCATCTAAAAGCATTACTCTGTTCCCATGCAACTGGAAACACACACACACTTGGCAGGGCTGAGAGTCGAACATACACCTACCTTCCTTATCACACTACAGCATTATGCAGTTACAGAATGCGCTACCGAGATTACTGAACACAGCACTCCCAGAGGCATACTTCTAGGTGTATGACATCATCCGCAAAGGCAAGGATGCCGATAGGGAATGTATAGAGAGTGAGCAGTCTAAAAGCATATTACTGTCCCAAGGTAGATGTAGACAAACACATGGCAGTGGTGTGATCGGGGCAACTGCCTATCTACGGAGCACTGCAACAACACTACATAGATATGGGAAGCACCACAGACAGTACACCCTTCAAGACAGTCTACCAGTGTGTTCAATGTAGGCATCCATTGTGACGTGGAAAATGGACATCTGTTGCCTGGATGACCACCATCGCTATACAGGATGTCAATGGCCATGCCCATACACAGAGGCACATCACTGACACAAGGTGTCACTTGGCATGCCCACACACTTAGTATCACACGTCCGTTTGGAATGTACTGTGTGTCCATCTACACAATGGTGTACTGGGCATGCTCACACACTTAGCAGTTGCAAAGGGCCATCTTGCATGCACATTGATTCTAAACACGGAAGGGCGCAGTGTGGAATGTACTGTGTGTCCATCTACACAATGGCATACTGAGCATGCTCACACACGTAGCAGTTGCAAAGGGCCGTCATGCATGCACACGGATTCTAAACATGGAAGGGCGCAGTGTGGAATGTACTGTGTGTCCATGTACACAACGGCATACTGGGCATGCTCACGCATTTAGCAGCTGCAAAGGGCCATCTTGCATGCACACGGATTCTAAACACGGAAGGGCACAGTATGGTGTTACTGTCCCCACGTACATGAAGGCCACTCACATGTACTGACCAGTACACACTCAGGAGCCTTCACAGATGTCTCAGGTGCAGATCACAGAGGTACACACCGCAGTCTACTATGTAGCCCTCAGACATCACCATGTCGTCGGACCAGCAATACACAGCCATACATTACCACAACACTGTGTGACTCATGACCAGTGGACTGTACATAGGTCTACAGCAACTGTGCAGACTACACATGTACTGACAGGGTTCCATCATGTGATATGCATTGCAATGATACCACTGTACATAACCAGGTCAGCTCTACACCTAACAGGGGCCCTGGGTCTTACACAGCTGTGACAGATGACTGTCACTGTACACCAAAGAACACACATGTTTGGATATGACATACATGTAATCACAGTGGATATGTGCATGGAATACACACACAACACATATGTACATAGCATAGCTTTTGCTGTCCGCCGTGCAGACAAGTGGCTACAGCAATCACACACACGCAAATGGAAGGTGGGTCCATGGCTGTTGAATGCTAACAGTACATGAGGTAGCAATGTTGACCAAGGACACATTCCCTCTGTACTAGTTACCATGACACCCATCATATCATACAACAGTCCATGTGTTATGTATGTCATCACACATGTCCACCAATTGCAATGCATACAAACATGGCTACATGACAGGCATGTAGGACCAACACACATGTACAATTTGTAGTGTGCATGCAGCTACCATGCATGTGCAGTAGCTGATGTATGTAATTCATCTGTGCCTAACCACAACATGCAGTTGCAATGCAGCCCCGTCATTGACACCTGTATATGGTGAAATACTGACAGTACGATAGGATGTACATCAGGTATGGATGGATGTTTGTACATAAAGTGGTGATCCACCTGTGCAGATGGATGTTTACCTGGGACGGCTCACAGGTGTCACACGCCATCCTACCATTACATGTGCAAACAGTACGCTATGTTACTGTTACTTGATGGTGAAGACATAAAACCTACACAGTGGTCAAGTGTTACTGATTGTAAGTCACTTGACACCTGTGACACTTACATCCTCCCGTGTGCATATAGCAGCCCAATTGCCGGAGGTAGCATTGGTATACATAATGCGGCCAATACTGCTGCACGTCTGTCAGACGTATAATCATATAGCAGGTGTATCATTCACAGTACTGCCATGTGTGTTTGCTTGTGTGACCATATATGCCACATATGGTGGGAATACATCCCAATTTTACACACCCCTGTACACTGTTGTAGAGATCTGTACATACTGCAGTGTGGAAAGCATGAAGTAGGCAGGGGTGGTGTGTGTATCGCACACATATCAGCTATCCATATGTGAATGACATTTGTGGTCTCCACAGTGTGTGTGTGTGTGTGTGTGTGTGTGTGTGTGTGTGTGTGTGTATGGCTTTTGGTGCATGGAGTGAGGGTGTATGCTACCATACAGAACACACAGGATCCCTAACCCCTCATGGTGATGCAGTCTACTACCCTGTTGATGCCATCAGTCTCAGCCCTACTGGCTACCTGTGCATGTTCTTCCTCTGTGTTGCATTGTGTGGGTGCACAGTACTGTGAGGGTGATTACCACATAGGCAGGAGTCCTCACCTCAACACTATGGAGTGTGCGTTATAGTGTTGTTGACCCCGTGAGTGTGGGCATGTTCCTGTAATGTGACAGGGTAATACTGCTACACAGTGAGGCCTCATGCTATCAAGTGGCCTCTAATGTTGTCATCGGCCGGACCACTGTGTACAACCTCTGCACCATGTCAACATACCTGTGATGTGACCTGGTATGGATGTCAAGTCTCTAGCCACTGTAGCCTATTAAACAGCCCACATGCTTCTGGATCAGTATATGTGTGGACATCTGTGGTATGTTAGCCTTTCCAACAGTCAGGTTGAGGCTACGTATAGCATGCTGATATTGCCATACATACCTGTGAGTACTCCACAGTTACACATGGGAGACTGCAAACACTGCTACCTGTAGGCACATGCAAGTAGACCATACGGAGGGAACCAGGGCATCATTATCAACATGCTGTTACTGTTGTTAACAAGACACATACTGTGAACATATAACAATGCATACTAAACCTGTACTACATGGTATGTCTGGTGCGTGTCAACAGTACACAACTAATGCAATTTACACTTCTCTCACTATTCTTACACAACTAATGTAATATACACTTCTCTCACTATTGTGTTCACCCTGTGCATCAGACCATTTGAGCATGTCCCTGCACCAATGGTGTGGATGACAGGGATGCGGCACAGGCTTCATCATATGCACAGGGTGATAATGTTTGCCAGGGGCATAGGCTGCACCAATGGATGACATCATGTGTGTGGGTAAGGGCCGGTGATCTGATTGGACATGTCTGTTCAGTATGCATGTGGGTGTTGTGGTGCCCTACAGATGTGTTTGCTGTGTGCATGTATGTGTGCATACAGTTCTGCCTTTTGTGAGGCCTAAACAGGGGTATTATTGACAGCTCCAGATTGTACAGACCAGGATGTACAGCTCACTGTGTCCGCCACGGCAATGTGACCTGTGCCTGCCAGGGGTTGCACGGGCACTACCAGGTGGAGGTACAGATTGGCTACTGTCCAAAGACACATGTCCACTGGAACAGTGTCCCCACTGGGAAAGTCCAAAGCCACGTCCATGTGGCCTGCTGTGTCCTGGTATGGACAGCGCAGCACCAGCTGCACTGCTACTGCTACCAGCACTATGGGAGCGGCCATGTGAGGTGGCACACTCACGTTGACCTGCACTAGGTGGTGTAGCTGGCCTACATCCATGTGGTCTACGCCTCACTCCTACCAGATGTTCCAGCACAGACAGCTCACACTCACGGATTGCCATGCCACGGTCAAGGATTCTGACCATGTCACCCAATCACCTGTCCAGAACATCAGCAATCTGCTGTTGAGCATTTGCCAATGCCTGGATGTTGTCTTTTAGAGTACAGATAGCAGCCATCTGCAGTCTCTGCCCTTCTCTGTTCTGCCATTCAGCATGTGCCTGTGCCACCATTAGAGTCTGGAACATGCATCTGGTGATATCATCTGCTGTGCTCTGTCCTGCAGGTGCATGTCTGCCAGAGGTCCTCCTACGAGCAGCACCAGCCACATGCCTGTGTGGCACATCTGCAGTCATTACACTGACACCATGGTGTGGAGACACACCTTCTGTAGCCACCACACATTCCTGTTCCCCGCTAACAGATGCTGACTGTCCTTCCTCTATGGCCACTGGTGATGCGGTATGTGTTGGCAGCAGAACTATGTGCGGGGAAGAGGGAGACATAGCTGGGATGGCAACCATTGGCACAGATTCAGCCCCTGACAACCCTGCCTGTACCTCATGCATATGTTCATCACTGCTAGTATCTGTGGGGACACTAACATCAGATGGACCGCAGGAGGGTAACGCAGCTACATCACCTGTGAATGCAAAGAAAGACTCTAAATTACAATAGACACACACACACAGACACACACACAGACACACCGTGCATGTGATTTGACAGATGGCATGCAGCATGCATGTGATACAGCAGACGGCATGCAGCTCAGACATTAATAGTGTTAGCATACCTCCCTGGGGTGCACACTACAGCAAGCAGATGTCATATCAGTAGCCATGCAGTTTACACAATCATGGTAGTAAGCATGCATCCCCGTGATACACCATGTGGACCAGAACAGGTTAACAGTACACCTGGCTGACGTGACCTTGACATGTAATCTCTTGACGTGTGCATTAACATGCATACATGTCTGACACAATGGTGTCCTGACACATGTACAGTGTCGTAATGGGCATCACATTGCAGTGTTGTCTGTATGCCCTACAGATAGAATGCATGTTTAGCAAATGTGCATGAGCATGGAAGGGTAGTGTGAGCCGTCTACATTGCTATACAGTGTGAAGTACAGACACAGTGCCATTGCATGGCATCATGAGGCATCTATATTGCTATACAGTGCATAATATGCACACATTGCATAGCCGTAACTGCATGCATACCCATGACATAACTGTGGATTGTGATGTTCTACAGCAGCAAGGGAAATGTACAGTATCTGTGGCCTGATGTGGTGTCAATGTCTGTGGAAGCTGTACATGTGACTACTGTCATACTATGACACAGTCGTGATGTTCAACACATCTTATATGGTAGACTTAAGTGACACCTCCACTAGCTGTGCACAGGCTTTTAGGATGTCCAGTGTACCACATCAACTGTATAATCAGTCAACTAAGGCTATAATTGGACCATGTGTGGACAATGTGCAACAGGGTGTATACACATCACATCTACTGTGTGGCTACATGTCTCTGGCCATCCCCCATAGCCATGTGTGAACATGTGTTGGCCAAATGTTTGTGATGGCCGTCTGTCTCACATTTCTGTGTTGTCCCATGTGGCATACACCAATAGATGTCAGACATGTCACCATCCACAGGGCTATGCAGACAACGGGTTGTATGTTTGGTATGTGGGGTATGTGTTATGGGATAGTGTGACAATATTGCAGCCAGAACACTATGTGTCTGGGACATGTCAGATGGCACATCACAATGTGTGCACCCATTGCAGGGGCATATAACACAATGGTGACTCCTGTGGGCTGCCCATATCCCAGCTCACTGTGTGGTACTGTTTGCGTACCACACGTGTTGTTCCAATGTATAGTACATATGCCTACATTGTACAACACCTCCACTGTTGTATGCACAGCTGTCCACACATGTAGCAATGACAGATACTGTGGTTTCATGTCAGTGTATCATTTCGTTTTTATATATTGCATATGGGTAGCCAGTGTGAATGATGGGTGATGCGACCTGTATATCGTGACTGGACCAAACATCAAGTGTACAAGTGTTAACTGGCCACATGGCGAATAGATCTATGCTTTAACATGCCTGACACTGATGACAGTCTCACCTGCAATGGACTGATGTCTGTGCGGCACGCCAGAGGTACCTGTATAGGGGAGACACAGCAGTTTGAACATTATCCATGACTGTATGACAGCCACAGTGTGCACTGTGCATGCTAGCACATTTGCCTGTACAATAGCATATAGTATGCCCATGTGTGCATACACAGGGTAGCATACTGTAGTATGCAGCATGTGTGTCAATATACCTTGCATATGATGTTACATTACATAATGTGCAGTGATGCATGCAACTAAATGGGATATAATAGTCATATGTGCAGTACTGACTTACCAGGCAACTCCAGGCTCATTGATTGAAAGACACCCATCTCCACGATGGCAGCTAGTTTCTGTGGATGCTGTTCTGAGGGTGTCCCCAGACTGGCCAGTAGCTCCTCGGTGTGTGTGAGTGGGGGTTGGGTTGGTGGCCCACCATCTGTTCCACCTTGTTCCCTGGTGATTGTAGTGGCATGCTGTTTTGCATGTTGTATCAAGTCCGTGCAGTGTCTGCGCACCTGCTGGTAGGTGCGGTTATGGCCACCCACATCATTCACCCTCCTGCGAAGATCCTGCCACAGGTCATCACGCTGATGGGCATGCTGTGGCACATGGCTGAACAACACCTCATAGCTTTCATGGAGGTACGGGATGAGGACATCATCCTCCTGGCGGCTGTACACTGGCAGGCATGAACGAGGCATTAACTGTAAGACATAATGATGGTGACAGGTCACAGTATCAGAGATGTACAGAGATACTGCTGCACATACATTTCTAGTAAATCTAGTACATCTGCACAGTTATCTTTGCAAATCATCATGACACTGACACGACTGACATGTTTGTGTCACACACATGTAACACCCGTTATGCATTGGATATCATCACCATATATGTGTGTCACCTCATTACATTGTTCATACTCCATGTGAATGCTGTCTTGATGTGGGCATGTCTGTTTGCCTGCACTGGTGTCCTTACCTATCAGCACATGCCTGGATGTGTCCACGGTAATGCTGTTAACCTTGATGCTGTGTATATGTCACATATAAACACATACACTGCCTTAATGGACTTGAGCAGTGGCAATGCACACATATTCATGGAAACCTTTACATGCATGTGTTTTGCCATATACACAGACACGGCACTGTACAGCTGTTTAACATCCTGCCATGGATCGCCTGTGTTGCACATGTGATAGACATGGGACAATGGCTAGTCGGACGTCATTCGCAGGGATGGTTATCAACTATAGCATGTGCAGGCAAGGTTTTCTAGCTGTATCCGACAGCCATTTTGCCACCGCGAGGTGCATCAGTGCCACATTACTGATCCAGACAGTTGATAATACATCTACCATGCGGTCATCACACCATATATGACAGAGATGACATGTGCAGCTTTGATGGACATGGTTGCATGGTATGATGGGAGTATGTCACATGTATGGCACAGGGATCTGTCCAGCATGTGGCGATCCTAGTAGTAGGATGGTGGCTGTCCATGACGTATGTCTTTCAGATCAGGATATATACATGTAGCATGTCCAACATCATAGTGTAGCAGATGTCTTTATGCAAGGTAGCCAGCATGCTGCATAGTGGAGGTGAGGATTGTGAAGGCTGGTATCGCCCATCCACGCATGGCCAATACCCCTTAAAGGTGATATGTGATCCAATATTGGTCACCCGAGTGCTGAGTATGCCTGTCCAATGATCTCATGCTCATGGGTGGCACCCTGTCATGACATGGGTGTCTCGTATGACTACCTAAGAGGCCTGGAGATGTCACCAACTCAGGGAGGTGAACTGCACAGCACCATCCCTTACACAGTGTCCATAATGTTGTCCGCAGCCTAGGTGGTAGTTAATGGGTACAGGGATATTCACCTTAGCGGTGACAATGCTGATATCATCTGTCAGAATGTGCACATATGTCACACACCTCACCCACAAAGCCCATTCTGTATGTTGTTCATAACACTGAGACAGCTATTGCTCATAGGTCATGGCCATTCACATCCTTACATAAACAGATGCCTCGCATTTGTCTGTGTGGTATGGGCTACAATGAGGGGGGAGTACAACACATTAACCCGGTTTTACTGTAGCTGGCACTGGTGTGATATGCACATGTCACTCTGGCACCTTTTGTAGTGTTGATTCTGTCAACAGGCCACTGGTAGAACACTCCTGTGACATACAAAGGTACATGTAGTCAAACATCCGTACTGTCATCTACATTTGTACTGCTAACATCTACATTGATAATGGTTCATGGACTTGCAGACCATACTCAGCAGGGTAATAGTGCGGTGCCACCAATTATGACTGTCATCACCAATTGTGGGTTGATATTATCCAACACCCTATCTGTATTGTATTTTCATGCTCAGCACTTGTTCAGAACTTGTGAGCACATCATGAGCTACTGATTAATATAGCACCCATTCCACACCATTTCTCACAAGTACACTGTCTGTCCTTACATTTCCAGCTTGCTTACAGTACAACAGCTGTTGTACACACGTAATTCACATATCTTGTGAGACATAGTTGTATATACAGGCATGTCCAACTGTCACGTACCAGTGCTATTGCCTGTCTATATGATGAATATGGTGTACATGTGGCAATAGAGCAATTGTCTCATGTACACAGTCAATGCTCACCTCCCAACATACGACACTACAGCTTGTGGGAGATGCACATATGCAGCCATGCTGGGGGTAATGCTGTCACCAACCCTGACTGAACCTGACAATCATGTGGGGATGTGTAACATTTGCAACACACCCCACTCATCACATAGACTCATAAGATCTCCACCACCACAGGCCACACATAAGAGTACAACTTGTGCAGTACCTCTCCATACTCTGTGTAGGCATCAAAGGCAGCCCCCATCACCAAACACAATAACAATAACTTATAGCCCACAGACTCATGTGTGCCCATCACATACAGCCAATAGGGTGTTATAACATACACAACACACCAGTCATAGGTGACTCTGTAGGAAGACACACTGATGTCCCACTCAGCAGGCTACATGAGGCGATAGTCGCTTACATCTTGTTGTCGGGTAACTGGTTCTGCAACATAACCTATGCACCCATGCTACACCTCACCAGGTACAATTTGACTGTCATTCTCCATGTTAGTGTGACTGCCCTGAGATGCAACTTCACAGACTATGTGTGCAGGGACATGCAATAGCTCACCAGCCTTGTAGCCCTGAAGTTATGGGCCAAGCCCTGGGGAGCATTATGCATTCATCCGGACCTGATACCACTGTACAACGACTGACTCTGTCATTTCAACAGTTGCCTATGCTTCTGCTGTCATTCCACAGGCATCTGGTATCTATCTGCTTTGACTGACATGGTCAACAAAACATGATGCTTTGGCACAGATGACCTGCACCTGTCAGCCCTGGGTGTACAGATAACATGTAATGCTCTTGCTGCTTCTATACTGCCTGTCTTGCACAGTTTCCAATAACATTCACCACCAGAATGGGAACAGGCAAGCAAAACATGGGGTCATGTGAAGCAATGCTTGACATCTTCATCTCTGACGCACGCAGGCAAGGCACTCCTTATAATGGACCACTTCAATATCTCTGCAGTGACTGGAACCTGCCTCTAGGCTCTGCAGTGCACACCTGCAATGGCAGGTTATACACAGACCACACCTTTCAGTCATTTAACCTGGACCGGCACACCAACGGCTGAGGTGTTCCCATATTCCACTATGTTGTACAGACATCCTGGCTAGTTACTTAGCACAATGCATCAGAGGTGCTCCACATGCAGCTAACTGTGGCCAGAACTGCTATACACATTGTAACATGCTACGGATTCAACAACATACCCCACGGTTACCAGACCTCATTTCTTGGTGTACTGGACAGTAGGGTTCAGACAGGTACTACTGATGTGAGACTGACACTACCCCACACTTAAATGGGATAGCCAGTCATGTACAGACACATTAGGCCAACGCTGTCCGGGATTCATAACCTCCACTCGGCTGGATCAACCCATACACACCACCTCCAAGACCAACAATATCCTAGACATGGACACTACCAACATTTGACTGGTGTTCCACACCTAGGGTTATCCCCTCATTGGTGGATTCTGAACATATGCTAATCACCCTTGTTATCCACATCCTGGCACCACACCCTTCACGGCATACACAGTACAAGAGTACTACAACGCCTACTACAGACATCTTATGACATCTGTAGTTAACGTCATGACACCCGTGCAGATGGACAATGCACATACAAATGCTGAAACATACCCCAGTGCACTTCATTAGCACATACACGACTGCAGGGATCATGCTATTCCACACAGAGCCATGATGGTACCCACCAGATAATGGACGCCACTCTGGGGGTCCAGTTCCATGGACATAATTTACAACAGGTTGAGGCTGTTGCAAAGTGGAGTACAATCCTATGGGTGGGGTAGCTCACTGGTCAGCCTCAGTAGGGCTATGGGATCCTTCATCACATACTCTGAACCTAGCTATGTAAGCATTACTGTGACACATTCCAGGGTGTACCACAAGGCATTATGGAGGTATGTCAGTAGTTAATGGCAATACCCACATCTGCTCTGACATACAACAGTTACTCAGCAACATTACAGAACCAAGTGATGTTGGCAACATGCTGACGGATGGGTTCAATGCTAACATTACACCCTCTCACTCCCTACAGGGCCACAATCCATGCAGGAACATTGCGGTGTCCCTGCGGTCACAACTACACAGTACTAACCTGCACTCTATAAGGCCTGGAACACTGACTCCATGTGACCGTCCAACATCCCAGGCTGTGATTTACACAAACCTCTGAATGACATGTCTCCCCACTTGGCCACCATATTCAGTAATAGCCTTGTATCAGACATTGTGGCCCCTGAATAGCACACAGCAACAGTTATCACACTCCACACAGGTGGTGCCACAATGCACGAGAGGGGCTATTGCCCTATACACCTGACTGGACTGTTTTGCACGGCTATGGGGCACATCATCATGGAAGTCATTCACAGAGACATTGGTGGGCTCCGGTCTTTTGATGCCACCCAGGTTGGACTTGTTAGGGCCAGAGCATGGCTCCTACACCTGGTGGACTCCTTTGATACAGTTATCAGGGTAGTTGATGATGGTAAGGGGGTCCACACAGCCTACATTGTCCTCTCATTGGCTTTCAGCACCGTTCTCCATTCTGGTATTGACAACATACACATCCACCTGCACATCGACCCCTATGTCTCATGATGTTATGCAAAGTGGCTCACGGACAGGACACACACAATGAGGGGAGCAAACCATAGTACATACTGTGTTTTAGTTACACTTGGCGTACCACAGTCCTCAGTCATAGGGCCCCTCATGTTCGGTATATCCTTCCCTGAGGTACAGGCAAGCACAGAGGGACTTTCCCTGACTAGCTTTCCAGACAACTGCATACAAAGCACCATTATTGATCTACCAGCTGATACTGACTCCCTCCATAAGGGTGTCACTGTGACAGATACCTGATATCAATATCATGGCCTCAAGCTGCATGACACAAGGTGCATGAACATCCCCTTTGCATTACACCATTCACCCATGGACTATCACATAGGTGATAGTCCCCTACATACATGTCACATTGTATGTGATCATAGTACACACGTATGTCGCACCCACTCCTTTGATAACCATATTGCCACTGTGGCATGGATATCCTTCTACATGGCCAAACTTATCTGTACTGGGTTTGTAGCTGGAACATAGGCACCCATTGTACCTCTGAACTCCAGACGTATACACACATTCAAGGGTACAACACCCCATTTAGGGTGTACCTTACAGAACAGCTACAGCTTTACATACCACAACATTAACACGCCATGATGTTTATTGAGCTCCGACGGTTGACGTATGCGGCAGAACTACGGACACCACGTCTGTACACATTTGCATACTACATACTCAGGTGTGGCCTCTGCTGAACAGACAGGGCCCATGTCCACAACAATATTCATGGATATACTCCACATAAGTGACATAAGCAAAAGCCACTGTGAGCAACATGCTCATGGATATGTGCACACACACAATGATGAGTGGGATGTGCTTGAGGGTTACATTCCCAAACCAGACACTCACCATGCTTTGGAACATGATTCCTATTTACATCACGCAGGGACACACAGTAGCACTGTTCATGTGATACCTCACTTGGTGGATGGGAGACATGCATGTATGCCAGGGATCACTGCAGTGACTGTACTGTGCAGAGGTGCAGGTAATACATGGCTCTGCTGTTCACAGTCAGAACCCTACCCTAGAGAGGTGCCGCTGGTGTAAACACTGTAGTTGGGCTTACACATAGACTTGCCAGACTGCATAGTACCCCACTATGAACCTGTGAAGCTATTACATGTCCTTTGTGCATGGTTAATTGAGTAGCTCTTCCATTTAGATTAGCTATCATGATGTTACAGTGTCCTGTGACTACAAGCCATATGTATCCTGTTATTGTATATTGTAGATGATACCTTTGGTATGCATGATATGCCTTTTATGCTGTGTAGAATATCTGACATATCTACCTACAATACTGTACATTACACATATTTTACATATTATCCCATAATGCAAAGCACACTTGCACAGTGGGACCACCTTAGACATGTCATTGTCGTTATATGCCCATACACATGCCTACTGTGACAGTATATCAACATATACTATGCCCTGCTATGGCATGTACTTGTTGGACATACCCCACCACTGACGGTGGGTGGTATGGAATTGTTCTGTTTAAAGCCCTCATGTAGCATCCCTTGTGGTGTCTGTGATCTTTTCCTTTTGGCCCACTGCAGGACACACAATTTCTACAAGCATTACTATGCTCAGCAAGACATCACTACATAATACTTTTTCCCACTTTATGCATTGCGGACACTTGTAATTAATACAACACAGGCTATACATACACTAACATAATTAATACAAAACAGGCTATACATACACTTACATACTGAGTGTTCTACATACCTTGTTATCATTCCAGACTTTCATAACTATCTCTCTTACACTGTTTAAACAGTTCTATGGTATGAGCATATGGTTTGAATGTCTGGCAAGTCATCCTTATATACGTCGATACCTGTAACATGTGGTTTCCTGCCGCCAATTGGTGTTCCTGAGTGAATTATTACTTGCACATCAGCTGTGCAGCTACTCCATTCGCCAATTACATGGCAACAGTGGGGTATACTTGAATTCTCCAATTGGGCATTGCACATTTGCCCTACCTTTGGGGAGACGGCCTGTATTGTGTTTTGTTTTGTGTAATTGCAACTGCTATGTGTAGAGACACGGATAGTTTGGATTCATGTCCCCTGTGGATTGTGTGTGACGGCTGCAGTATGTGGTTCTACATATAAGTGTACCTGTCATCCCAACCATCTGATAAGGGACAATTGCAAACAAAACCTGTAACATCGCCGTTTGTTCCATTATACAACGGCTACAATTTCACATGGCGCCTTTAAAATGTGTCTCTCACAAGGTATGTTAATGCTTCTGCAGATGTAATTGACTGACTGGATGTTTGTGTTGTAATTACAGTCTGTATTGCTATAGTTTCGTGTGGGGGGGATGTAGGTGAGTGTAGGTAGCATATACAGGTTTGTGGGGCTTGCATTTCTACATATTCCATATATGTGTGTGGGCTGCTTCCCTAATTAAAGACCTATCAGTTAGTAGACTTTTGTTACGGGCATATACACATCTGCTGTAGGTACATCTTGGCTACCATAGTGTTAGGTGATTGTATACATGATTGCATGTTCTACTCCTGGCAGTGGTTGTTTTACCCTTCAGAGCAGGCACTATTGGTACAGGGGTGAATAATGCTGGTTTCACCTGTTCTGGGCATCACTGACCGTGATCTGCACAATATTCAGAGAAGCTTAGCCCTGTTTCGCGCATATCCATATAGTCATATTTAAATGACGCTTACCAGCACTGGGCAACGCATATTCCCACTAACGTGTGCCAAACATGATCTGATGACCTGCATCCGACATGCATTATTCCTGCCTTCGGGATTACGTTACATCCCTTGCAGGATGTGGAACCGGGAACATGCACGACGGTCACTGCATTTACCACTTGAGCATCTGGGATTTGTACACGTGTTATGGTGTTTTGTATGTGGAGTATACTACTGCTGTTACTCCATACTGCAATCACATGGGTAACTCAGTTAGTTTACATATGGATGAGTCCAATTAATGGTATGTCCATGTGATGTTTACTGGATGTGCTCCAGCATTGGGGATGTATATCACAGTGAGCCACACACAATAATGTGCTACACCTTAAAACGACCGTAGGTGGAGCATGCTGGGGTGATGGATACCTGTCATGGGTACACCCCATGCCTTGACACAACATCCATGATTACATTATGTGGAGCCCCTCATTAGCGCAGCAAGGAAACCGTGCAGAGTGTGTGGAGAACAGTGCTTACACACATGTGATCCCGCGATTGCCTCTGCTCCACTGAGCGACAGTTGGTTACTCGATGTTGTGGCAACAGCAGACACTGTTTGCCTCATTTGGTGTATGGCCTCTGACAGTCACGCGTGTACCTACTGATGTACCTAGGAACCTAAACACACAGCACCAACATATGCTGATAGGTGCATGTACTGTTCAGGTGTTGACATTCCTTGTTCCAATAGCTATTGTGTGTACAATGTTTGAGGGCTACCTATGTAGGATTCACACAGTAGGCCACCTATACATTACAATTTACAGGTGGTCATGTGTGTGTGCCATCCATTTTACTGTGTGTGCAGGTGGAGAGGTGTGTCAGTCCATAGGGTCCTACACTGTCAGAGTATGTGCTATACATTCCCTCTTTGCCAAGGCATAGGCATATTGGGCACACCTCCATCTGCCTACTGGGGCTGGCACAGGGTGTTCGTGGTCTGAATCCCTCTGTACCTGTGATGGCCTTGGCAATTGCAGTGGGCTATGAGGGCCTTCGCCATTTTGTCCCTGCTGCAGCTGTTTCTGCAGGATCATATTATGTAGCATGGCACATACTATGACGATATGGGCACACATGCCTGGCGAGTACTGCAAGGCTCCACCAGATATGTCCAAGCAATGGAACCGTGATTTCAGCATCCCAAACACACACTCTATGATGATTCTGGTTTGTGCGTGTGCCTCATTATGGCATTCTTGCATGGGTGTGTGTGCATTTCTGATGGGAGTCATCATCCACGGCTACAGTGCATAGCCAGCATCCCCCACAAGGTGGCCATGTGGGATGTCCCCCCTGACAAATACCTGATACAGCTGTGAGGCATGCCAGATATGGGAGTCATGGTAGCTTCCAGGGCTGCCAGCACACACATCCATGATAATGCCCTGGGCATTGCACACAACCTGACAGTTGATGGAGTGGAATCCCTTGCGGTTTATGTAGAGCCTACCACGCTCACTGGGTGGTGACTTGATATGTATGTGCGTGCAGTCTATCGCACCCAGTACCTCCGGGTAGTGTGCCACATGGTGGAAGTGACGCATATTGCTGGCTAACTCCTCCTGGGTTCGGGGGAAGTATATATGCTCATTGGCATGTGGTAACATGGCATCCAGGAACTGGTGTAGTACCCTGGATGCTGATGCCTGTGAGATCCCCATTATATCTCCAGTTTGCCTTTGAAAGGTACCTGTGGCTAGTATTCACAAGCTTACACATACCTTTGTGCCCACTGGGATGGGTTCCCCTCTGTTGTTTCTGGTTCTCAGGTGTGGCCAGCACAGCTCAACTATTTGCTGTAAGATATCCCTGTCCACCCTGTAACGCTCTACTATCTCCAGATCATGTATCCCATGGTAGGTTACCCTTGGTCTGAACACTGTTCTCCTCCTCTGGGGCCTGCAGTGGTTGTCAGCATCATCCTCCACAACACCATCAGTCTCTAACACATGGTGATGAATCACAGCTATGGCAGCTCCCAACATGTACATTTTAAAAGTTTTCCGTGTGTTTACACCTATGGTGCAGTGTTTGGGAATACACAGGTGTGTGTAGGGTGCTTTCATACTTTATACTATTGTGCTTTGAACACCGATGATGTATAGGGTGTGTATGTATGATCGTAGCTACAGGGTATCTTATGCGTTTTACTACAGGAACTACTATTGTGGTGTCTTTGGTGTTGAATTACATTTGGCTGCCGTGGATTACCTCTTATCCTTCCCTTTACATTTCTTCACGTTTCACCTACCATTTTCTGGCATGCATCCTGCAGCCTGCTTTTATTTGTACTTTCCTAGACCTGGCTTATCTTGCGTAATGTGTCATATTACCGGTCAACTGTGGGTTTGCTTTGCTCTGCTATGACAGTTCTCCTTTCTTTGCAATCCGACACCTCCCCAATCTTGTTTTGCAGGTTTCTGCGAGCAGACTTGTCAGCTGCCGTCGATTGCCCGCTGTGAGTTAATAGGTGTTAATTGCTTAGTTGTACTGCAATTACCCTACTGCGGCATTTCCTTCTTTTCTTCCCCTGACCTTCCTGTTTGTGCTATGGTTCATGGCGCATGCATCCACTTACCAGGCTTTGGGCATGTTTTCATCCCCGTACACATGTGCTTTTGGGCACCATATGTGCTCTCAGCTAAACGATGCTATACCTACCTCCCCACCCCTGTCCTGCGGCTTTGCTTAGCAACGGCCAAGCCAGATTTGCATTGCTCCAATGTGCTTACAGCTATGGTGGCACACCCCACTGCTGATGTCATGTATATCTCTGAGACACTCCTAGGTGTTATAGCGCTGTACCGTATGGTACATCCTTAATCCAGTGGGACATTTGCGATTCAGTATTACCTGCCTCATTTGCATGGCATTGACTACTAATTCATAGTTACCATGCCAAACACTGTCACAGACCCTTAGCAACCCTTGCAGCTTGGTTGTGGTGTACCATGCATACCATTGAGTATTATGGTGAAATCCTGATTTGTATTACATTGCGATTTTATGACATTTGTATATGTTTTCTTTGTGTTCCAGTTTGCGCACACATGCCCTGCAGTTGTACTTTGCATTACTGTGGACATGACATTAAATGTTGTTTTTTAGGTGTTGTGCATCTTTTCTTATGCCATTGGCTGTGTATTTAGCCATTGGCATATGTTAACTTTGTAATACATGAGTCTGGTCCGCTTCCATAGCGCCGATGTTCTGTTTGGGAAAATGTAAACCGTGTTTTTTGGTTTACATTTCCGTGGGCTTATGCTATGCCTGCACCACTTCATGAATTGCTATGTACCTTCATTTGCATGGTGCGGCACTGTGCATGGGGTGATTAGCATACCTAAGCCAAGGGCTGTGCAGTTCTGGCATACGTCAGTAGTGTACGTGGAATTGGATTGTACCTGAATCGCTCGATGGCTATATTTGGCGTTATAGCACCTACGCTACGCCTGCGCATGGCGCAAGCTTCATGAATCCCAGGGAGGGTCTATATTATGTAGTTGAAGGTCCTAAATCTTGACTACCCATTCATAGACACATATGTGTCAAATGTCCACTTGAGTGAATGGCCACATCATCGATTTCTTTCTGAAGGAAAGAAATTGGTTGGCCGTTGTTTTAAATCTGCCCTTTTCCCCACTGTAGTGCAATCTCAGAGTTATTATATTTAGGTGGGGGGTGGGGGCACAGCCTCCCACATTGGGGGGGTGTGGGGTGTGAAGCCCCCACTTCATAGTGTTTGTTATATTGTGTTGTGTGTAGTTGGTCTACCAATTTCTTTCCCTTGGAAAGAAATTGATGATGTGGCTGTTCGCTCAAGTGGATGTTTGACACATATGTGTCGATGAAAGGGAAGTCATGATTTAGTACCTTTGACTATATAATATAGACCTTATAGACATATATATATATATATATATATATATATATATATATATATATATATATATATATATATATATATATATATATATATATATTAAAATATATATACATATGTAAACATTCAAAATATAAAAAGTATATAAAACTAAAAGTTTATTATTGGTACATTGCATACATTGCATGTTAAGGCCTACTAGAAAACAATTATGTCTTTTAAGATGTGGTATGCCGGAGTGTCTGGCATGTTTCATAGTGGACAAGGTTGCTGGAAGAGACTGACAGATCAGGGCAACTCTGAATTTGAGTTTATTGCCATGGTGACATTCACATACAAGCTGGGTTGTTCATAGGTTCATAGGTTCATAGGTTTATACTAGGCTATCTGCCCTAAGGCATTTATAAGCCTAGCCCAAAGTTTTGTGGCTTACGCCACCCCTTATATGAAAAAAATACTGTGCCCATTAGTTTGTTGTGCCTCTGTCCAGCAGTGACACAGAGATGATTCCCAGGGTAAACCTACGATCTCCCATCCACAGGTCAAGATTTCTCTTGAACAGAGCCAGCAAGGTGCTCTGCCTCACATGGACCAGGATTTTATTCCACAGCATAGGGAGTCTCTGAGTGATAAATCTATCCCTCCAGCATGTCCTATTTATATCCGTGCTAAGGTTTAAGTCGCTTGCTCTAGTGGTTTTGGTGGATTTGGATTTTTGAGGTGGAGCATGTCCATTAATTCCGGGTTGGACATGGCCTTGTATGTCAGGCACATGTCACCTCTGAGCAGACGGTATGCGACTGAATAGAGCTGGAGTTTCTTCAATCTGGCAGCATATGACAGATTTTGGAGTCCCTTTATCCTTTTAGTGAGGAACTTTTGGGGTCTCTCCAATTGCTGCAGATGTCGGGTGAGATACATCCCGAATGGGGCATTGTACTCGATCATTGGTCTGATAAGTGAAGAGTACAGGGGAACAATGACCTCACTAGATCTGGATGTGAATCCCTTCATGATCAGGTGGGCAATGTAGAAGGTCTTTCTAACCACTTTAGCAACGTGAGTGTCAAAAGAAAGGCCACTGTCAACCTGGGTCCCCAGGTCCCTGAGAACCTCTTCTGTGTTTAGTGGATTGCCACCTATATGGTAGCTTGGGGTTACCTTGTTTTTCCTGAGGGGTATGACTATACATTTTTTGGCGTTTAACTTCAGTCCATGGCTCTGGCACCAGCTATTTGTTTCCATGAGTCCCTTCTGAAGGATATCCGTGTCCGATGCACTTTCCACTATGGCGCCCAGTTTGCAGTCATCTGCAAACTTTGTCAGCCAAAGTCCTCCCATGTTGGCCTGTACTTCTGAGAAGTAGATGCCGAACAATAGTGGGCCAAGGACCAAGCCCTGTGGGACACCACTTGTGACCGGCTTGGAGTCTGACATAGCGCCAGCAACTCTAACCCTGTGGGTTCTGTCCTTAAGCCAGTTTGCAACCCATCTTGTGACATATGGGCTTACATTTAAGCTGGTAAGTTTTTCTACAATACCTGAGTGGGGTATTGTGTTGAAAGCCTTTGCAAGGTCAAGGTAGGCTGTATGGACTGCCTTTCCCTCATCAATGGCCTTGGTAACTGTTTCGAAGAAGTCGACCAAGTTCAAAAGGCATGATCTGCCCTTGAAGCCAAACTGGGTCGGGTCCAATGTCTGCAAGTCCCCTATATCTTTGTTTATGAGCTCCATTATGATCCTCTCCATAGCTTTGCAGACTAGACTTGTTAAGCTTATGGAGTGGTAATTACCAGGGTCTGTAGAGGCACCGCCTTTGTGGAGTGGGACCACAGTTGCCGTACGCCACTCCTTGGGCACGTATCCTGTGGTAAGGCTGAGATTAAACAGCTGCCTTATGTGTGGGTTTAATTCCTCATTTAGCTCATGTAGCACACAGCCGGGGACACCATCTGGTCCCATTGATGCTGTGTTTTTAGCTTTAGAGAGAGCAGCTTTCACCTGCGCATTTGAGATGTCTGGGAGGCTACACTCCGCTGGGATAGTTCTCTCTCCTTTAGGGGGGGAGAGGGGGGTGAAGTTTGCACTGAACCTGTCTGCCAGTATATTGGCAATGTCTGTGGGTTCAGTAATTTTTGTATCATTTTGGACTAATTCTGAGCATATCTTGGAGTTTCCACCCAGGTTCCTAACATAGCTGAAAAAGGCCTTATGATTGTCCTTTGAATCCATGGCAATTTTTCTCTCAAAATTGGCCTTAGTTGATTTTATGAGTGCTCGTATTTTTTACTAATAATGATCAGGGGTGACTTCCCTTTTATGGATTTTGTTCTATCATGTAATAGCTTTCTCCTCTTATTGTAAAGTTTGTTAATGGCTGGGGTCCACCAGACTGGACGTTTGCCCTTTGTGGAAAGAGTCTTGGTTTTATTTGGGATTGCCTGATCCATGCAGTCCTGGAGGTGTTCATAGAAGGCATTTGTAAGGCATTTGTGTTACAATCATTTCTATTAGTGGATCAGGAAATAACTGAGCTGTTTCAATATTTCTGATTCTTTTGAAGTTCAGATGTTGGATCCATCTTTTGCTATATAGTTAGGAAGATTTTTTTAGTCTGTCAGTTAGAGGATTAAGCCCATGAGCTGTTAATGAGCTGCTTTCTGTAATGTAGGGTTTGATTCTCTCAGCTGCCATTTGCCTGCTTTGTTACTATGAATAGCCAATTAACTGGGCAACACTTTGGGTGACCTGGGAATTTGGTGGAGGCTGCTCAATAGTCTGCTAGACTGCATGCCTAGTAATTGCTCATGAACCTAATGGAACACAACCTTAAGTCTGTTCCCAAGCATTTGGCTTTAAAATTAATGATATTGAACAAAATATGTATAAGGAGCAACACCTTTTGTTAGTTTTAACCATAAATTAGTAATGGCTAGAGTGCCAAGCTCATTTATATTAAACCAGCCTTGAAGCTAGCAAATGTATTACTAATAGTGCCTTTATTTACTTTAGATATGTAAATTCCTTATTTTTAATTCTGTTGGACTGCCATGAAAAAGGTTAAGGATAATTTTGTGGTTAGATTAGGTGAAGTATTACAGGTAGTGATTGATGTGCTATGTTTATCTGTATAAACGTGACAGATCTTGAATGTTAATCAGAAGTTTGCAGCAGATGTAGCAAAGAAGGTAACATTGGTATATAAACTTTGTATTACTGAACACAGAAAATGTTTCCCCTTCCTTGAGAACACAATATCATAGAAGCTCTGCAGAGTTGTTTCCCACATGTGGGTTGGTATGGAGAGTGCAGATTTGGACTCGGTAACCTCCAGACAGAGGTTATCTCTAGCATGCAATGGTAATCAGCCCCCTACTATCAAGTTTGCTGACAACAATGATGCACTAGTCAAGACTGCCTGTCTGCAGCTTGCAAAATCATAAATTCAAAGCCACAGCCTGACTTGTAACCAATAATGTCCATAAAATAATAGTTCTGGAGTTTTCTGAAGCTATTGCACAGTTATTCTTACCTTCCCCTACTTTGTAATACACTGATGTATTTAAACAGATACAACGCAAAAAAAAAAACTTAAATAAAAAAATAATTTGGTGTCCAAATGGTAAACTTGAAGTCTGTCCTATTTTCTAACTAAATCTAAAAATTATAAAATGAAATGCATTCTGCAACAGAAATTATCCATGCACTATTTATTCGCATTTTTCAAAAGCATGTATACTTTCTATGCACATTTGTGCTTTACAAACAGTTATACGATGTGCAAAAATGACAACTGTCTCGTCATTAATGCCATATAAAATGGAGTAAATCTGAAGAAATTACTGAAATTAGCAGCAGCTTTCACAGCCACAGCAATTTTTGTCTCTCTCATCCTGTCTATATAGCAATTTTCAATATCCACTATAGTTTTTAAGTTGCAATGGTACTATTTTCAAGGAACTCAAATGAGAAAAGCCGGTAAAATGAAAAACACCTTGGAAGTGTCATGACACCTTTCACAATATGCTGAATCTTATTTAGTAATTGTTTGTTTGTTACCTGGTTGAGAGGGATGGTACCAGATCTTTTTCAGCCACATCCCAGGCTAGAAGGCTAAGACAAAGCAATTATATACACTATAATTACTGACTGAATGTAAGAAATAAATACATAGAGAGGACACTGTAAACTTTGAGGGAGAGGTAAATCAATAGCAAGTATGAATAAATGAAATTAGTTACTCCTAATTATATTTAGCTGTCAAGTGTCATGCTCAGTGGTCCAAGTCACCCCATGTGGCATAAAGGTAAGAAGCCCTGGCCATGACCCAAGTTCAAATTGCACATTAGATGCTGGAGGAGTCACTCAGTGAGGGGAGGAATAAAGTATAAACCTTTTTACCTTCCACAAGTAGAAGAGAGGAGAATCTGTCATGAGGGCACGCAGGGGTCATTTGGGATCCTGGCTGAAACAGGCATGGTGAAGGGTTCCTTTTTATACAAAACTATGAGGAGGGACACACAGTGAGTTTCCCATCTTGATTAGTGAAAAAGGAATAGTCTGTTTTCTAAAGCCACTCCTGTATTTTGATGAAGACTGTCTACTAAATTTAGTGAGATCAAAGCTGAGTTGTGGTAAGGAAGTGTCTCCTTGTTCTAAGGTTTTACAAATTCCCAGTTAATATATTTAGAGATGTACAAGAGTAGGGGGTTAAAGGGCCCTACCTCACTGCCAAAACACTCTTTTGTGTGTAAAAAACCACAACAAAGTATTGCTGGGATAAATGATCCTACGAAAGAGTCAAACACAAATAGACACAATCCAAAACACAGAAGGACCACATCATGATCCAGGCTTGTTTCAAATATACAGGAAATTCATCCACTTAACATTAAATATAAAATTTTATTAAAAAGGTAAGCGCTTTCACAAATTGCTTCTTCAGACCATAAATCAAAGAAAACAAAATGATGCAGTCATAAAGCACAATCCAGAACAATTAAAACAAGTATTCAGTTTACAATTAATTAACTCACAGTCTCAGGTACCAGTCTTAAAGGTAACACACTCTCAAAAACACAAAAAACACAAATGAAATCGCTCTAACATACCCCCTTCATCTTTAAGAAGGGGTGCAGGGAAATACAGTCATACAAACCTTTTCCACAGTCAGCGCTCAGTCTTATAATCCACTTAGCCTCTACTGACTCAGTATAGGTTTTAATGTCCCCTAGCCTGTTTGTAGGGACCACAATATCTATAACCATAAATTAAAAAGTATGATGGTCACCCTTGTCCTTAACATGTTTTGCTAACGCATTATTAGGACAAGTCCTTCTAATGCTATATAAGTGCTCTCTTATATGATGTTTAAGAGGTCTGTTTGTCTTCCCTAGACAGAATGCCTGACATTCATCACAGGTAGCTAAATAGACAACCCCCTGGATTTACTAATCTTCTGTGCAGGACTAATCTAGTCCTGGACAGAAGCGGCAGTTTAAGAGGAGGATGGCAGAGCCATACATATTAATGAAGGCACACTGCCTGAGCTCCAAATCCTACATGGAGCATGTACGAGTGCAGGGGGCATGTCTGAGAGAAGAGCTCTCAGAATAAACATGCCCCTGCAAAGTAGAACAGAAGAAAGTGTAAAGAAATGAGAAAGACCACTCATAGGTGTCCGCACATCCCCACCAACAGTCCCCATGTGTTCAACAGCAACAGTACATTTAAATAAAACAAAAGACCCTTTTATTTATTTATTTTTAAAACCCCGAGTACAGCTAACCATAGGTGCGAGGGTGTACCCATCGCTTAGCTGTGGTTAAAGCAGCTGAAAAGGCTGAAGAGGATAACAAGGAATATATGCAAATAAAGCAGCACTGCAATAGTGTAGTGGTTAAATCACCGCCTAACAAATGGGCACTCCTAGTTCGAGTCCCACTGCAATACATATCATTTTCCATGTAAAATCTGTATATGAACATATTTTTACATCTTTTTGCTGTATAACCTACATAATAACATTTAAATGTGAACTGGAATACTGCATTAAATGCACATGTAAAGTGTCAGTGTCATAATGAATAAGGCACTAGTAAGCAGGTTTAAGCACAAATAAGCAGTAGTAAGCGTGTTTAAGTGCATTTGAGCAGGGGTAAGCATTGCCTACACAGATTAAGCAAAGTAGAAGCTAACTGAGTGTAAGAAACTGTAACCAGAAGTTAGCAGTGCTTACCGTCGCACAAACAGCTGTGGGAGGGTGGCTTAATGGCTAAGGTGTTTGCCTTACAAACACAAGGTGCAGGGTTTGCGTCTCACAAGGGATAATTGGCTAGGCTTAAAATGTCTCTCATGGGCAGTTAGCTTAGTACTAAACTACTTATACTCTAGGCGTTCGGAACTGCTGCAAAATGCCAAATGATACTAATACACTTGTGGCAATTCCCTGGATGAACGAATAAAACAGCTGATAATTCCAGAATAAGAAAACTTTTATTACACAAACCAGATTAAGCGCTTTCACCTACTAACAACGTAGGCTTCATCAGAATAACACTCAAATGCTTTTGTAACTCTTATATAGTATTATTTTGGCGCCAAAAAATCAAACACTTTTAAAGCTATATGCACTTAATACATAAGTACTAAAATTTCATATCATGTCTAGTTATTAAAACACATTCCAAATTAATCTGTAAACCTTTAAAAAGGCATTATAACTTAATATTATAAAATAAATCCTACAATACAATGTAATGTTAAAAATACAATATAATATTAAAAATACTCTAATATGCTTTTCATAGAAATACTCTCATTTAATCCTGGGGGGGGTGGTTGCATCTGTTAAAATTTGCCAATAACTTTCTCTATAAGATAATGCATTCTTTATATTTCCTCCCCTAGGATTTGTTATAACTATTTCTAAAATGCCAAACCTAAATTGATGTTCTATGCCCTTATTTATCACATGCTTTGCTAAGGCATTCTTTTCATCTTTTTTCTTTATACAATAGTTATGTGCATAAATTCTCTTTCTGAATTTCTGCTCGGTTTTGCCTATGTAATATGACGGACACATAGTACATTTTGCCATGTACACCAAAAATTTGCTGTTACAATTCCCTCTTTTGAAGAAAATCTTTGTTCTGTTGTAATTTAACAGTGTTGTGTTGGTGTCTTCTATCACATAACTACACTGTTTACAACAACCACATCTTCTAGTACTTAATCTATTTCCTCCTTCTATGGTGTTTACTTCACTTTTTGCATTTTCTAATAATCTTTTTAAATTTGGGGCCATTTTATATACATATGTCGGTTTTGTTCCCATGATATCTATCATCTCATCATTAATCAATATAGTGTGCCAATATCTGTCCAAAATATATTTTATTTTATGACTATACGGACCATACTCCACTATACAAGCTCTACCAAATCCTTTGTTTGACTTATCTTCCTCTATATTAATAAGTAATGATTCCTTATAATTACTACCTAATAGTGGAAAAATATTAATACTCCACCTATTTATTAATTCTGTACTTATCTTTCTCATCATGCTTGGGCTGTAGCCCCTATCCATGAATAAAGTAATTATAAACTGTATCTCCTCTATAACTTCTTCAAATGACGTAGTCATTCTCATGGCTCTGATGCATTGACCCTTGAATATATTGGTCTTAGTTTTAACTGGGTGGCAGCTTCCATAATCCAAATAAGAATTTGTAAAAGTATCCTTTCTATAAATTTTGGAATTAAAGTTGCCATCTTCCCTTGTCACTAAAGTATCCAAATAGGGTACTCCATGTCTGTTGCTATTTGAGGTAAATTTCAAAAAACTACTACTCTGATTAATGTAATTTACAAATATATCAAACGTTGCCTGGTTTCCTTCCCATATAATATATATATCATCCAGGAAACGTGAGTAGTATTTTATAGAACTCATGTGTTGACTTTTAAAAATATATTCCTCCTCCCAATCCAGCATAACCATATTGGCATAAATGGGGGCGCATGCTGCCCCCATCGCCACACCCCTAATCTGCCTAAATATCTCTCCTTCATAGTATATATAGTTATTTTCTAATACTATTGACATTAGGTCATGCACTAGATGGGCTTTATCTCTTGTTAAATCACTGTGTCTGTACATACTATTATAAAATGCCTCTAAGCCTTCATCTTTAGGTATACACATGAATAAATCTATCACATCTATAGATGCAAAAAGCAACTCTTCAGATTTCAAAGTAACTGGGAATTTTTTTTAAAAATTCCCATGAGTCCTTCACCATGTGTTCCACTTTATGATACACATGCTTCAGTAAGTTATCTATTAATACCCCCATGGGAAAGGTTTTCGTTTTGCTGCCCGATATTATGGGTCTAAGGGGGGGGGGTCCTGTATATTCTTATGGATTTTTGGTATTCCTACCATAGTGGCTAAGGTTGGATGTTCTACCTTTATGAAATTGTATATTTCTTCACTAATTCTATTATCTAATAAGAATTCTTCAATATTATAATCAATTTTTCTGTATGCTGCATTCAACTCATTAACAGATGTAATCTCATAATTAATTGTGTCATGCAACATTCCACTAATTTTCCTATTGTATTCCATTTTATCATATACCACTATTCCCCCTCCCTTATCGGGCTTCATAATTCTAAGATTGTTACTTTTTCTCAAATCCCCAAGTACTTTTATTTCTTCTTTGGATAAGTTATTCTTACCTACCTTCAGATTCCTTTTCATCTTATATATATCCCGTGTCACCAATTTCTCATATCTAAGTATATCCGGGTTCATTGTAGGCATGAAACTGCTCCTTTTCTTTAAGGTGTTATTACTATTGCCTGTATCCTTGTTGTCCTTAAACATTATGGCAAGATTTAATTTCCTTATATATTTCTTCACTTCACAGATGGTATCCACTACTCTAAATGGGGGAGTTGGTATATATTTCATACCTTTAGCAAACAAGCTAAAGTGTGCTGGAATCAATCTAACATTAGTGTAATTAAAAATTTGAAAATTGTTATATTTATTAATAACATTCTTAGATGTGTTACCAGCATCTATACTATCTGTGTTCATAGCTTTGTCACACCCTACCACCGTTCCTGATGATAACTGTATTTTTTCTTCCTCCAGGTGTTTCCAGGTGGAAATTTTAGTACTTATGTATTAAGTGCATATAGCTTTAAAAGTGTTTGATTTTTTGGCGCCAAAATAATACTATATAAGAGTTACAAAAGCATTTGAGTGTTATTCTGATGAAGCCTACGTTGTTAGTAGGTGAAAGCGCTTAATCTGGTTTGTGTAATAAAAATTTTCTTATTCTGGAATTATCAGCTGTTTTATTCGTTCATCCAGGGAATTGCCACAAGTGTATTAGCATCATTTGGCGTTTTGCAGCAGTTCCGAACGCCTAGAGTATAAGCTGTTTGTGTTTGGCTGCATTTTGGTTCTTTAGTACTAAACTATGAACTATGAACCTATGAACACATGTAAACCCACTTACAACTGCTTTAAAGTGCCTTAATCACTCTGTATCCAACAGCCCATGTTCTGCCAAGCAACAAAATAAACTGCCTCTGCAAGGCTCAAACACAGGACTCTGTACACTATAGTCACAGTAGTTAATCACTAAGCCATCATAGCAATAGATATGAATGTGGTATCAGCAAACTAATCCTCACCATAAGAAAATCATAAGTTCATAGATTCATACTAAGCTAACTGCCCTTGCAAGACATTTTAAGCCTAGCCAATTATCCCCTGTGAGATTCAAACCCTGTATCTTGCATTTGTGAGGCAAACACCCTAACCATTAGGCCACCCTCCTACCAACAAACCCTGAACCAAACATGTGAACTGAATCTATGTACAGTGTGAAGTGGTATAACCTGCCATATAACATAAATATGTGAAGTGGAGTACTGCAGTAAGCATAGATTTGAGGTGTTATTGTAATAAAGTGTAGAAGTCCCCAGGTCCCCATACAGTGTATGTACACATGAATCATGGATACCAGACACATATATAACCTGTAATGAAGAATAAATCATTGCCAAATGGCAAATATAGTGCTAATTAACTATTAAGCAATGCTATACACAGGACAGCTCAAGTTAGTAAGTGTAAGCAATGTGTAGGGGAGCTAATTCAATCTGCCCAGTGGTATACCTCTTTAAGCAGTGCCAGCCTTATGTAAGCAGGTATGCCCATAGCTTAGTCTTTTCAAAAGTGGCCAATCACAGGAAAGTGCGGGAAAATGGCCATATTTAAACCCCACAGGTGGGAATACTTCCCATAACTGGTTGTAGCTTCCTAATGCAAGCAGAATGGCTGATGTGGGTGAAGACACTTGATTTAGAGTGCAGCGCTGGGGCATCCAGGAGTCAAAAATTATGGTATGGCTCCTTGTAAAACACCATGATCAGAGACTTCTGAAGGGCCAGTACCAGGGTTTGCAGTATAAAACGGAGGCCTAGGACAGTCTTGTCCATGATCTCACCAGTACCACAGGTATCCCCCGGACTGGTGAGCAGGTCAGGCACTACCATGCTGACCTGAAGTGGTGGAGGGGGGATGTACTGGAACAGTGGATCCAGGAGTCTCGGAAGATGCCCAGTACCCCAGTGCTGAGTAAGTACTCATTCTACTAAGTAGTAAATAATTGCTTAGCTTGTGTATACTATGGATAGGTATGGCTAAATATCACTGCATCTTTCTGACAGCTGCAGATTAGCGGGCTGTGAACCAGCAAGCCCATGATGCTAGGCTGCAAAGGCTGTGTCACGAGGCAGGTTAGTAATCAATCTGTATGTACTGTCATAACAAATAAATATAAGAGCCTTAGAAACTGTTGTACCAGTAGAAATAAATGTGTAATAGTCTGTGAATAAAGGTATAACCCCTAGAGTGCTTCTGTTTACTCTTCTCTCATATGTTGGCGATCTGTTCCATACTATAAATAGTACTGTTGTATCTTAAGCAGTGTCACCCATACCGGGGTATGCAGATAAAATGGGTGTGAAGTCCTGCATACCAATGTTGGAAGTGCCAAGAGGTCAGTCATACCGTACAAGTTATGGAGACATAGAAAACAATTGAAAGCTTAACATCACTTCCCTGATAGCATAGTGTACTGTGATGTTAGCAATAATATTTTGTCACACACAGTAGGGGTTTGAATCCTGGGAGTACTATTAAGTTGTATGCATAATCATGCCCCACAACTGTACAGATTTTGATACAATGTTCATATAGAAAGCTGTATGCATAATTACACCCAACAAGAGTACAGAATTTGCTAGACTGTTCAAATTGTAAGTTGTATGCATATTCATATCCCACAACTGTTCCAATCTGTCCAGCATGTCCAGATAAATGGCCCATATCACCAGCTTGTTACCTTGTACCATTGAAAATACAGTGTGATGATCCACGAAATGTTGGCAGCTATCAATGACATATAACTAATAGTCAAACGTGTACATAGTCATAGAATGTATATGGAAACAAACCTGTCATTCTAGCACATCACCCAAAGTGTATGACAGCAATTCTCAACATATGTTGTATTAACACCTGCAGCCTGTCACGCCTGTATGTAAGACACAGGTCATGTATATAATAATTTATAAACATACCAGTGTACAATATAAGGCCATTGTGTAGTGTAATAATACATGTAAGGGAAAGACCACTGCAGTGACTAAGAATGTTGTGAAAACTACAAGGATATATTAGTTGTTAACTGAACTCTCTCTCTCACCCCTACCATATGTGCATAATAACCCAATGACACTCCTCAACTGGTATGTGTACACTCCAAACTTTTGTTGGGACATATGCCCTAATGGTTTATAAATATTCACATTTGTTTCTATGCATGTGCCATGTTAAAATACACCCATATTGGTGGCCTCTTGCCATCAATGAAACCTGCATGCTCCTATAATGGCCACTGTTGTTCCATATATGCATGTGTTCTGCTTGCTCTGCAACTGTGTTAAATCTGGTGTATTGGGTTCATGGGAATACCTATGCATGTTGTTATAACTAATCCTGAATGCGGTTGACTGCTACTAACCCATATCTGTCATAAACCTGTGACAACACAGCTCGTATGGGAAGGCTAGTCCAAGCGGACCCACCTGTCCCACCTCAGCTGGCCATGGCAAAGGGCACCAGCAAATCTGGGGCCCAGCCTGAGACCTCCTCCTCCGTTGGCCCTGTGCCACCTTTGGGTGCAACCTCTGCTGGGGATGTGGCTCACCCTCCCTTGGAGCGGGTGCGAAGGGGAACCTGTCACTCGTCAACAGGTCTGGGCTGTGGTGTGTAGGGAGCTAGATCTGGAGTATTGAGAGCGGCTACACCAGCTTGAGGGCCAAGTGGCGCTATTAGAGGGTGAGCCTACTCCTCCTACACAGCCCCCAGCACAGCCAGCTTTGGGGCCGTGAAGGTGCAGTGGTGACTGCCCATGGGTGGGGACCTCAGTCCTACTGTTTCCAGTTGGGGGCTCATGGGCCTGTGACTTCCAAACACCCCTTCCCGTCCAAATTGTTTACCCCCACATGTGTCATATCCCGCCCCCGTATGAGTCTTGTGTTTCTTGTCTGTTAACCTACCCAACCTACATCTCCAAATATACCTACTACCCCTCCCCTACATCCCACTTTTACCTGAAAAAAAAAGGGCAATCTGTTCCCAAAAAAAAATCTTGCCCCATGCATAGCTGTCCATTTCATACATGTTTCCACTGGACACATGTAATCTAGTCTAATTGGTATCACAATGAATATATGTTGTCCTCCCCCCCTCTCCCAGGGGTTTGAGGGTCCAAATGTACCTGCAAATATAATGTATCTGCACAGCTGTTACTGTAGAAGAAATGGGCAGCTATGGACCTTTCCTATACCCTTTCTACACATGACTAGCCATTTTTCCTACTGTCTTTCCCTCTGTGCCCCATTTTTCACCACTTTCCTATCAACCCCTTTTTCTTTTCTTTTAAAGGAATTAGCATGGGGTTAAGCGGCAGTAAGCACTGTTAAGCAGCGGTAAGTGGGTTTGCGTAGGGGGTAAGCTATGCCTACACAGGTTGAGAAATTTGAAGCTGACTGTAAGAAAACATACGCAGAGGTTGGCAGTGCTTACCATCATGAAAACACGCAAAAACCCACTTACAACTGCTTAAAAGTGCCTTAATCACTCTGTAGCCAATGTCCCTTGTTCTGCCCAGCAACAAAATAAACTGCCTCTCTAAGGCTCAAAGCCAGGACCCTGCACTCCATACACAAAGTGATTTACCACTAAACTATGGCAGATATACATCATCTGAAATTTTCACAAACATATCATCAAGCACAATCAGCTAACACTGCAGGAAATGTATTAATATCATACCACACAATCTCTTAATGCAAGAAGTTTGGACAAAGTATGCCACACTGTGGGTACAAATAGGGATATATGTCAACTAATGCTCTTATGCACTTAAAATGTCACTAGTTACACAGTTATATGTATTAGAACACATATGTAGAAGGAGATGAAGTCTGAAACACAAAAGTGTTGGCACTAGTTACTGACTTCAATGCTGCGATCATCCATAACAATTGCCAAGTGAATGAGGAACAGGCCAAAATATGAGCCGATCATGCATGGACATATGGACAGATATATATCTCTAAATGTAGACAGATAGACAGCTATATATATATATATATATATATTAATGTATGGCTCACAAATAATCATATAACATCAATTGTATATAGATACATACATATGTTCATATGCATGTGTATATATATATATATATATATATATATATATATATATATATATATATATATATATATACAGATGTATAAATATATAGATACATATATATATATATACAGATGTATAAATATATAGATACATATATATATATATATATATATATATATATATATAGATATAGCCATATGAGATATATATAGGTACATACACACACACAAAATGTATCAGTAGCCATACATATGTAGATGTAGTGTGGAAGTACTGGGTACAAAGT